>NC_089585.1:76791027-77091027 GCF_019320115.1 Miscanthus floridulus
CACCCCACCGGACACCCACGAATGGCCCACTTGAAAGATAAGCACCCTTGTTTACTTACTGTGCTTATTAATTTTACTACCGAGCCTCCCGACCCCAGATGACGATAGGGGGCATGGCACATCCCTCGGGGGTTGCCTAGAGTGTATAGCCATTTAGAACATTCTCTATACCTGACCCCTCCTTATGTTTAAAAAACTAGAGGCATGGTGTGCAGGTGTAAAACTTTGAGTAAAACTGATGAACCGCTAGACCCTATGCCCCTAGCGGCTACGGTGTTTTGTTCACCAGCATAATTGAATTCACAGTTCCCCGTATCCCAAGCTTAGCATCTGCCTTCTCGAGAAGGGTTTGGAGGGGTTGCCCACAGAATCTCCTTCAAGGAGGAGCTATTAGGTCGCCCAAGTCAATCGAATGGCTCGAATCGCCGCCAAGAGACAGAACAAAAAATTGCGATGCTCGGCAGGTTACACCGGCCCGTCGCAAACGTCGGACCCGAACCCTACATGGACATGTCCAGTAAGAACTTTCGATCACTCATGCACCAAGGGTAACATCACCGACCCTTGGTTTGTTCCCATTATATCATACATTCGTTCCATATATTCAAGGTTTGCATATGCAATTGCTGCATCTCCAACGCATGGCGTCACATCACAAAGCGGTAGTCGCCTCATTCGATATGAGTGGCAAATGACTGAGGTTCAAAGCTAGCCCACGAAGGGCTCGAGGCTACCTCATGTCAAATAGAGCTAGGGGAGAACAAAAACCGAGATGAGCCCAGCGGCCTTTCCTGACCCCGCTCAGAAGCGGATAGGGACATCTTGACCTTTCTCGTTCGATTCTAACCTCTTGCCCAACCCATAGAATCTCCACGAGGGAGGCCAATGGACCACCGAGCCTATCGAACAGCTCGGGCATCTGTTGAGAGGTGGGTTAAGAAGTAGTGGAATGCCACATGAGGGCTCTGCCGACCCTGTCAATGGATGACGGACCCAAATTCCACAAGAACATGCCCATTAGCGAGCTCATTGAGCACGACACTTGAGCTGTCGAGGCAAGTGTCGTTAGCTCAGTCTCTCTGGTTGTGGAAACCAAGGATAGGATGATGCGTGAGACATGGCCGACCCCTATCAGACCCTAAGGGGCTTAGGGGCTCAAGCCATCCTATCCTAGATTGAGAGACTGAGGACCAAAGGCCGACCCATGAAGGACCCGAGGCCGCCTCACGTCGAACAAGAGCTAGGGGACAAAATGTAGATGAGCCTCAGTGGCCTTCGCCCAACCTGCATAGAGATGGATAGAGTCATCTCAACCTTCTAGTTCAATCAAGCCTCTAGCTGAGCCCATAGAATCCCCATTGAGGGAGAATCTATTGGAAGGCGGGTTAAGAAGCAACGGAATGCCACCCAAGGGCTTCGCCAACCTTGTCATGAGTGATGGGACCGGATTCTATTCGAACATCCCCGTTAGCGAGCTCATCAAGTGCGTCACTCAAGCCGTCGAGTCAAGTGACGTCGCTTCAACCCCTCTAGTTGCAAAAACCATGGAAGGGGCGATAGTCACAAAACGAGATGACCCTTGACCGAATCCCCACCACGCGCAGGGGCTCGGGGATGGTCGGACTTGCAATGAGACCGAACACATGGTCGCAGAACGATAGCTAAAATCCTAAGTAAGGGGTTCATGTGAATACAAGGGTAAGTTCACTACCCTCGCTTCGGTCTCTAGTAACATCCGGCCCCAGCGACCGCAAGGGGTCGGATATCACTCGAGGGCTAATAAAGGTATAAACACCTCCTTTTTTCGAAACAGTCACTGCGTCGGACCTCTCCCTCACATTAAGGTTAGCGGCAAGGTCTGTGGGAACAAATAACCGAGCGTGCCTGGTAAGACTACAAAAAACCCATGCCCCGATGACTATGATAACTTTGCTCACCAGCATAATAAAAAATTCCCTCTTATACACCTTGGGCCCTACGGTCTTAACGAACGGAAGGGTCAGATCGCATGAGCACCTTCTTTCGAACGCAAAAAGGGAAGAAAGAAAGTTCAAACGAAAATTACAAATTTGTTCGAATGAAACAAATTATGAATCTGTCTGAAAGATACAAAAAGTGCTGACACTTGTCCATAGATTAAAGATAATGTCAAATCAAACCCATTTGACTAACTATCCCCTCTGGGGGACCACCCTGTTTTGATCCTATTTGCTAGGTTCCGCGCAATAGGAGTCACTTTTGTCTCGATCTCATCCAGCTCAAAGACTTCATAGCCAGGCGTGAAGCCAACGCTCATTATCTCTAAGTCATTGCTCTCCGCATAATGAGATCGGGCAGCAGCAAAGGCTTGGGTGATCCCGACATGAAAGCATCCTCCTCAAACTGGCACACCTACGCCGTGATGTCCATGGTAGAGCCGCAAGCGAACTGGTTCCTTCGGTCATGCCACCCCTAGGTCATCGAAGACCACCCCGATGGCGGCGCATAGGAGATTGTCCTCATCGCTCTCCACCTAAAGGATCCCCCGTGTCTTCAGCTCCATGGCCAGCCGGTAGAAATGCTCTCAGCCTCTAGCCTTTAGGCTACCATGGTTCCAAGATCTGCTCGAAGGGAGTTGACCTTCTGATGCGCCTCATTGTACTCTCAGAAGGTCCGGTCATGCTCCTCGAGGGCCGCACCATGCTCCAAGCAGTCTCTCCATAGTCTAGTGCAGCTCGTCTGCTCCTTGTGCAGTCGGGCTATCGTCTCAGTGTTTAGGCTCACCCTCTGCTGCAGGGCCATGGACCTCTCCTCCGCTCCTTACTTGAGCTCCCGCTCCGTCTCCACCATGGCCTCGGCATCCCGTGGAGTAGATCATCATGCTCCTTTCGTAATCTGGTGGCTTCCTCCTCGTCCTGCTGTGCTTTCACTAACAAATCCTAGAACATCCTATGAGCCTCCTCTGCATCCCGATGCGTCTCAGCCTCCTGCTGCCAAAACCGGCCGCCTCCTCAGCTAAGGGAATTAGCTCGCCCACCTGCTGTTGTGCGGCAGTGAGCTTGGCACTCACATCTCCATGCTGCCGGGCCTCCTAGGTGAGGTGGTCCCATTCCACCTTCTGCTCATAGAGGAATTGGATTTCTCTTGGCTACGAGCGGTAAGGGACTGAAAAAATCAATGTTAAAAACACAAAAATACATGAAGAAAGAAGAAAGCGAGAGGAGATTAAGCAAATACCCGACCAGTAGGAACAATGACGTCATAGGACGCCCCTAGCCTGGTTTAGGACATCCACCATAGCTGAGATCCCTCCATTAAGACTCTCTTGCTCTATGCTCTTGGTAGCATCGTCAGCGAGAAGAGAATCAATGATGGTCTTGAGGATCCATCCACTAGAGCAGCGACTCACCCCGCGTGGGCGAATGGCTGCCCCTCGATGTCAGGGCCAAGGGCGACCCCCGCTGGTCCTCTACACCACCGCCACAATGTCTAGGGATCCTCTGGCCGTATCCCCCTCCGTCTGGCCTACCTTGAGCGCCGTCGCCTGGGCCACCGGTGGCACGGATTGCTTGCTCCCTCGGGCACTGTTGTGGCTGTCCGTGCTACAAAACCGGGTCACTTGTCACGATCATGGAACACCCTCCACGTGTGATGCCAGGGCCGTCGACTTGAGGCGTCGAGCACCCAGGCAGTCAGATTGGCGCCACAAGCGTGAGCAGTAGCCTCTGTGATCCACTCGATCCGATATGTAGGGTAGCAGGAATTAGCTCCACTACTAGTTGCTCGGCTGACCCCCAGGGCACCTGCCTTCAGCCTCGGCGTCCACTTGACCTACCGAGGGCATGGGGTGCCACCAACGGCGATGCCTAACCAGTCAATGAGGCCATATGCCTAACCGGGTCCGATGAGGCCACAACATCGGCTCCGCTCCTGCCTAAAACTGGAGCGATGTCGGGCGACGACCCCCTATCTCGCCTGAATGGCGACACTCTTCTTGGGCACCACTGCTAAAGAACCACACCACCTTAAGACGCTGACAAGAACAACAAAAAGCATGATTCACGACGAAAATAGAGAAAAACAGAGGATCTGGTGGCTTACACCAGCGCTGTTGGGCGGGGCCGTTTGGGGGATGAACCCCCTAGTCTCTACTCAGCCTCATCAGGTGGGACCATTTTGAGCCCTACCCCCTACTCCTGGGCAAAGGGTCCCATCTCTCTTACATATGAGGACACGGTAGCGGAGCCACCGCCCTCCACTGACACCTCAGGCGCGGTGGCTGATCCACCCACCTCTATTGGCTCTTCAGGTATGACGGCAGGGGCCACCCCCCCTGCACTAGCACCCTAGGTGCGGTGGTGGACCCAGCCACTCCTACTATCTCTTGGGGCAGGCCGACGGTTTTGCCCGTCTCCGCCAGCCCCACAGACGTACTTTCTCCCATGTGGAACGGGAAGGGTCCCTGCATTAACGAGTGGGTACATGTCAGCGCGTCCTCACTTCCTAGGACTACATCATCATCTTCCTCATTGTCCTCATCGTCGTCATTGCTGTCTATCTCCTCTCCTTGCTCGCATGCTTGCTATTTCTGCTGCTTCTTTTTCCTCTGACCTCCTCGTCTTCTTCTACCACTCGCGCATGGTGCGATTCACTGCCGCCATGAGTGGTTCCTTTGGCAGCGGAGCCGTGCGTTCCATAAGGATGAGCCTCTTTGGCTAGTCCTGCTATCTTAGTATCAGCATCAAGGGTGTCAGGAGCTCAATTGAAAGGGAGACACAGGAAAAAAGAACTTACGAAGTCGATGTACCCTAGTTCCAGCCGCATTGGGGGGGGGGTGCCTCGGCACCAGATACACAAAATCAGGAATGACGCCAGTGTCATCCTTTGAAGGCTCCATTGCCTCCTTGGTTCGCTGTGCCACTTCAGAGGGGGAGAGCGCTTCAATCGGCAAGAGCCATCCCATCAAGCGATGCTCTAGGCACCATCAGGTACAGGGGAAGCACGTGACTCATCAGCGCACGCCACCCTTCACGTATGGTAGGCGCTAATGATCCCCGACCCCTTCATGCCCCTCTCATTCAGAATTTGGAGGGCAGTGAGATGGTCCTAGATTTTCTTCTTGTCCTTATCCAGGACCCCCACATCCTCCACGATTTGGAACCTCTTCGATGAGACGAGCTGTGAACGCCAACAAGGGGGTGGCTACGTCATTCTTGACGTAAAACCAATGCGAATGCCACCCCTTGTTGGAGGCCGATAGATGCATCGATGGGTACTCATTGACCCGGTTGTTGCGGAGCGAGATGCCGGCACATCCCATCGACACTCTCAGCTCTCGCTTCTTCTCTCGCTTCTTCAAGAGGGTGACGGTGAAGAGATACCACCATAGGTCAAAGTGGGGACTATCCCCAACAATCCCTCACATAGGGCGATGAACACCGCAATGTGCTAGGCCCCATTGAGAGTGAGGTGCTGCAACTCCACCTTGTAGTAACGCAGCAACCCCCGAAGGAACTTGTGGGCGAGGGTGGCGAATCCCCACTCATGAAAGTGAGCAAGGGAGACAACGTAGCCTTCGGGCGGCAATAGTGTGTCTTCATTATCGGGCAGCTGCCAGTGCTCGGCGGTAGTCCACGCGTAAAGAAGGCCATGGCAAACGAGGCCCTCCAGGCATTGGAGGGTGACATCAGATCTACACCACTGCTCCATTAGATGATGGGGGTGGTTGGATGCGAGCTTGATGGCGATGTGGGAGGCTTAGGCGATTGGTGGCGAAGGTTGTAGATGCAAAGGCGAGGAGGCAAAGTATGAAACCCTAGGGGCAAACCCCTTGGTTTTATAGGGGCGACAAACACGAGAAGGGTAACCGTCCACCTAGATCTCTGTGCCTACCATGATACACCACCACGTCAGATCACGGGATATGCGCTCGTGATCCCTATCCTTTCCCACCAAAGTCGTGCCAGACGTTTCGCATTCCCGGGCAGACTAGGACTCTTTTTCCCACAGAGGGGATACGGGTCAAAAAGCATTTCTCTGGCCCACTTGGGCCTAGGAGTTCAAGGGCTGGCCCAATAGTTTTGACGGTCGTCCCAACAAGGGATGGGCCCGCGAGTGGCCAAAACTCATGCGCACGAGCCTCAAGGGAGTATTGATCCATGATCAAATCTCAACCGTACTGACCCTGGATGAATCCCCGTGAATGGGATACCAGGATTCCCTTTAAACTATCTAGTTGATCAAAACGCCAAATCTCACAGTCATACCCGCGAAGGGTTCGAATTACCCTCCTGGATGATTCTATCCAAATCACCCGGGGGCTCGGGGGCTACACCCGATGGATACGCTCATGCGCACCCTCTGGCAAATCAAAACACCCCTTAGGCGACTCTATCCGAATCACCTAGGGGCTCGAAGGTTACACCTGTCGGGTGCGCTCGCGCGCACCCTCTAGCGAATCAAAACACCCCCCGGACAATTCTGTCCGAATCACCCGGGGGCTCGAGGGCTACTATCAGGGACTGAATACTAGGGTGCCCAAAGAGGAGAAGCTAATAACCATCAAACTATTTGATGCTTCTAAACAGGCAAGATCGCAACTACACTTCTTGCCTATACGACCGAAGATTGGCTGCACCTCGCCTGGCCCTAAAGGGTTGGCTCTGCCTCGCCCGACCCTCGAGGGCCAAACTCTGCCTCGCCCGACATCTGGGGACACACTCCACCTTGCCCGACCTCTGAGGGCTAGCTCTGCCTCACCCGATGGCTAGGGACTAGCTTCGCCTTGTCCGACGTCTAAGGGCTGGCTCCACCTCACTTGATGGCTAGGGACTAGCTCTACCTTACCCGACGGCTGAGGGCTAGCTCCGCCTCGCTCGACGTCCCAGGGCTAGCTCCGCCTCACCCAACGTCTATGCCCTGCTCCTTCGTAATGACGAGCATAGGGCAAGACATGACACTCAAGTCAACCGCGGTACCGAGGACCATGCCCTGCACACCTATGGGAAAGTACCGTCTGGATATGATGGGACAGGCGCTTTAAGCCCTTCCAGGCATGACAGGGCCTAAACAGTGTTGTAGGTGCCGCCTTTTTGTCTTACAGTGTTGTTGGCGCCACCATAAGCCCTTGAACGTGGATCCTGACATAAGCATACGACAACCACTACAATCTAGGAGGGAACTCACATCATTTACAGTAATGAACGTATGGTCACTTCCCCATCTACTCCCCGTAGGGTCATGGCTTGGCACCGTGGCTTGCTAGACCATCTACCGGAGTAGGATAGGATGTGACCACTTGCTGAACGAAGCCAGAGCATGGCCCTATCAGGATCAACGAACATGCTATCCCTAGCATCATCTACCATGTCAGCAGGGCAGGCTCAAGGGAAAAGGAAGACTCGGCACCTTCGAAGGACCTTCTCTACCTCTGATTTTTTTTCTGTTTCTCCAATTTGTAATCCCTGCTCCCTCTTGGTCTATAAAAGTGAGGGCAGGGCACCCCACTAAGATGACAGATCAATTCCACACACAGCACATCACATAACACACAGCCAAGCAGCAACTGAGCTCTTGGCATCCTTTCAACCATTCCATCAGAGACTTAGGACCTATCTCTCTCTACCATTTGTATCCCCTACTACGAACCTTTTTCAGTGCTAATAACATGAGTAGCAGCAAACTAGACGTAGGGACATTCTGCTCAAACTAGTATAAACCTTGTGCCCTTTAGTACAACATCCGAGCATAATGCACAACAAATATAAATTTACTAGTTAGTGTTTATTCAAAACATCAACAAAGAGCATTCGGGTTTATAGCTTTGTGGTGTATAGAAAAGTGGGTTTAAGATCCTTTAGTATTTTGTTATGGAATTTGATATGAATGAACAAGCAAGAATTAAAGATATATGGTGCGCTGAATCAGTGGCCTCCCAGAGTGTCCATGTACATTCTCTTTGGTTGGTGCGTTAGATCGAAATTCCATGACTTAGATGAAGCGTGTCACAACCGGCCTTCCTCCGTACGCCTTCAATGAAGTATGGGTTCCTTGGTGATCGTACCCGGCACACAAATGGATGGTGGCATGTAGCAGGGGACGATGGATTCTCGGCATGCATGGCTAATGCCTAATTAGTATGGTGGTCGGCACGCATGCGGGCGTGCTAGGGCATAGGAAAGCGCGGGTGGTCGACACCATCCATTCAATGAATTCTCGGCATGTATTCAATGAACTGGGAGCCTGCACACTATTTGGCGGACTTCACACTTATCCTCTTTCTCTCTCTCTCTCGTGTAAATGGCAGGCGGCAGCAGCTGCTTGCTGCTCTACTCCCTCCCTCACTCTCGCTCACTCTCAGCAGTGGCATAGGAGCTCTGGCGTGGGCAGTCGGGTCCAGCGCAGCAGCCACCAGCACAGGAGGCCCCTAGCGTCAACGAGGCCTCGCTCACGCCACTGGCGTGCGTACACTCCTAGGGTGGGCCCCACGCGGAGGTGGCGTGGTGGCATGGCCCGAGTGCATGGCGTGGTGGCGTGGCGTCCTGGCATCATGGCCTCAGCAGTGGCGGGCTCCCACACGGAGGCGGACACGGCGTTGCTGCTGCGGCATGCGGCGAGCAGCTATTCTAGACGAATGCGACCTCCATGCAACAACAATGGAAGCCATCCACCTTGCCAATGTGCTCATCTTTCTCTTGCCCATTGTCTTCCTCCTCCATCTCCAGCGTCGTGGGCTTCCTCCAACCAAGCGGCCAGCAACAATGATGACCCACTTCCCGCACCCCCCAGTGGAAGCTGGTGTCGCACACCTTCTTGTCCTGCTCGCTCCGTTGGTTCACTGACAGCATCCTCGACGTGCACCTATGCCACCCCTTCCTGTTGCTCCTGGATGATGCCACCGTGAGGGACGGTGGGGCCGTCAATCTGCAGGACACGTTGTGCCAGTTCGGGTTCCACGCCATCTGCCATGTCACGTTCAGCGTAGAGAGCATGGACGGAGGCAACGATGACCCCATGACGCAGCAGGTGCTCTTCATGGCGTTTGACACGGCCGCCGCGATCTCCTTCTGGCTCGTGCTCACGCTGGCCACGTTCGTGCGGTGGCTCACCAAGCTCCTCGACGTTGGCAAGTCACATCAGCTCTAGGAGGCCATCCATGTCATCAACGCCTACGCCATGTCTGTCGTCAAATCAAAGGCGGTGGCATGTCACAGGAACGGCGTCGATGATGGGAGCACGGACCTACTATCATAGTTCATGGTGGCCATGGACAATGACAAAGGCAGTGGTGGCAGCGTGCTTGGCGCCATGTTCCCCATGCCAGCGGCCAAGCTTTGGTTCTTGCAGGATGTGGTCATCACCTTCGTGTTCGTCGAGAAGGACACGACATCGTCGGCGCTGACCTGGTTCTTCTGGCTGCTCGCCATGAACCCGCGGTGCGAGCAGCACGCGCACAAGGAGGCCATGTCATTATCATGCGATGATGATGGTGAGGTGAAGGGGATGCACTACCTGCATGCCGCCATCACTGAGGCGATGCGGCTGTGCACGACGATGCTGTTCAATGGCCAGGTCATGGTTCATGACGATGTGCTGCCGAGCGACGCGGCGCTACGAGCGGGCTGGTACACCAACTACTCGGCGTACGCGATGGGCCAGATGGAGAAGTTGTGGGGCGAGGACTGCTTGGAGTTTGTGCCAGAGCGGTGGCTCGGCGAGCGCAATGAGTTCGTGCCGGTCGACGCCGCACGGTACCCGATTTTCCATGCTAGGCCACGGTTGTGCCTCGGCAAGGAGATGGTGTACGTGCAGATGAAGATGGTCACCGCGGTCGTACTCTGGAGTTTAGGGTCGACGTGGTGGCACCGGTGGCTAGCATGGAGGCGCCGCTGGCGTACGAGATGATGACGATGATGAAGATGAAAGGAGGGCTATTGGTGTGGCTCAAGAGGCAGGAATAATAGTCCTAAGTCGTGACAGACTAGTGATGCTGGTTGTTGACACGTGAATTATTTGGAAAAAGACTGCGTAAAAGTCATCACACCACACAGAAGACGGAGTCCCATCTAATGTTTGAAATAGCCAGATACATGCACTGCTATAGCTGGATTTAGCCTTAAAAAACCTGATGCTAAGGTAATCCACATTTAGCGCTAAATTATCCTTGCCGCTACTAGCTGGAAACCAGTTTAATCTAGGAAGTGTATGCAATTGCAGTTATGAATATGAATGAATCGCAGCTCAAAGAGAGGACAACCAGAGTGGCACCACAAAAAGTCAAAATGATGGACCCACCCACAAAAAATTAAAATAATGAACTCACATGATACGCAAAATTAAAAAGGAGGAAGGTTATCAAAGTAGAAAATTAGAGATACGAAGGCATGCCATCTAGGCGACCTCCCAAGGTGTCCACGTATGTTCTATTTAGTTGGCACGTTAGATAGAAATTTTATGACTCAGATAAAGCGCGTCACAACCAGCCTTCCTCCATGCATTCGACAGTGAATAGATGAAGTAAGTGGACACATTCAATGAAGTAGATGAAAAATTGAATGACCATATATGCAAGGACAATATAAACTGTAGGTGTACTTTGCATGCAAAAAGTTAGTACGGTAGGGGGCTTTACATCACTGTGCTTTCACGTGTCCTTTACATAAAAAAGTTACTATGACAGGAGGAATTTACATCACATGTGCCTTTTCCCTTTACATTAATGAATTTACTATCAATAGATACTAGGCAGTAAATTTCCATGCATGCCAGGGTGCCTTCCTAAGCTATCTAGAAATTCACTCAATAAATTTAAAAGCACTGGATATCTTCACCTACGCAGAGTGCGTCAAAAGCAGGTGAACACATTTAATGCCTCACATCCATGCTACCATCAGATAAAAAACAAGTCGGATAGGTGGGCACATTTAATGCCTCTCCTCCTTACCATTAGATAAAAACAATTCACCCACCATACAGGAACATTTGTACTTACACATGCATCCATGCATATAGAAGACGGATTGGGTTGTGTGCACGTTGCTACCAAGGTGGTCGGTGGTTGAGGTTGGTCGTCATTAATACGTCTACCATACTTGCATCTGCACCTTGGTGGCCTCTGGCAGTCCCATGATACCCTAAGCAATGCTGAGCGCAGGACTGGAAAAGAAGTAAGACATGCATTAATGAGTATATTTATTCCCATATTAGAGGGGCTTTAGTTCCAGCTTGGCTTTGTAGGTTATACGAGATCTACAACAACAATTTGGATGTTACTACTAATGCTCCAGAGGACAACCCAGAGAAGGGAAGCAACTGCCATCAAAGTTCAGAAAAACCAACGTAGGCATCAGGCAAGAAGATCCTACAAGCTCCACTATGCTTCTGTTCTTGTAGTGCAAACTGCATTGCGAGCAATGGCAGCACGAAAGGAGTTCAGATTTAAGAAGCAATCTACAGGAGCAGTTACAATTCAGGTGGTTTTGGGCTATTTTGATGAGTACAATGGCACTAGTGTAGAATCTTACATCTAGAGTCTTTTTAAGATAAAAAAGAATTTTTCTCTAAAATACCATATATGTGTATACGTGCTAAATTTTTTCTAAAGATATTGGATATGGTCGAGAGTACCTAATCGTAGCTGCATGTATATGCACCCCTAGCTTTGTTAGTCAAACATTTGTATATTTTAAACCATTAATCTCCATCCAAATTATATAGATTCATGCCACTATTTATTTGATGACTCTAGAAATTAATTTTATTATTATACAGCAGAGGCAATATATTTTTAAATTTACTATGAGAAATGATTTTATAATATATAATTCATAAATTGTGAAACAAAAAAATATTTAATGATGGTAAAGGATCATAATATTTGACTTATAACAAAGCTAATGTAATATGTCAAATAAATAACAGAAGTACCCTTGCGTTAGGAGTGAAGGTGTAACACCTCTGGTGTTATGAGCTCACTAAGCGCTGAGATTATGACTTGAGAGATAGATCTATTAATATAGTGAGTTAGTTACGTAAATGCCTATATGTGTTAATGAAAAAAAACCTAACGCGAAGAGTAGAATAAGTAGTTCTAAACATTGGCACAGAAGCAATTTTTATAAACAAAATAAAATATAACTTGTACTTAGTACTTGAATAAAATTTAGAGCGCAAGTTTAATAGATGAAAATGCAACTTTTGTTTTGGTAAATAAAAGTTGTTCGATAGTATTTTGATAGATCATGTTTGTGCATTGTATTGCACATATTGCTTGCAGATACTCCATCCATAGGTGTCATGTGTGTCGTATGATGCACGACTGACTTGTTCCTGTTCTAGAGTTAATGCTAAACTATGACTTTGTGCTTCGTGTCGCCTGTGGTTCATGCCTGCCATGACCTGCGTCTCCTCGTACTCTTTTCTACGCTCTTGTCGAAACCTTGTCCTACAGTCGTATTAGTCATTAATGGCCTCGAACATCGCTCGCCTCGAACGCACAAAAAATTCGGTCAATTTATTTATAGTGATCTCGTTCTGAAACCTTGGTCGACCACGCCAGGACCACCGACCGCTCTGCCTTTATAAGCAGGGTCTGGCTTAGCCGTTGGTACCACCACTCGGTGCACTTTAGCTCGCCTAGCTTTTCCTTTTGAGCCAGCTTTTCGCTCAGTCCTTCCTTACAACCATCGCCAGTGATGGCATGAGCCTGGGTTAGTAGTTACTTCCTGGACACTGAGGGTTTTCCGAAGATCCTGTATGCCACCCTGCAAAAGCTCGGAGTCAAAGATTGTCTCGAGTATAAGGGTTGTGAGTATGAAAAGCATGGCACTGAGCGGTGTGAAGTTACCGTCTACATTAGGAAGAGTGAAGAGTTACCTGACATCACTGAAGGCTAGAATGTGGTCGCAACCGGGTTTCGCTTCGTCGACACCTACCAGGTTGTGGCCCGCAAATCATTGTGTTATCTTTGTCAGATCTATGAAGAGCCCATTGCCCGTACCCCCATGAGGTTCTTTCCACCTTTGGAAAAGAATCGACGGGCATGGAGGGCTCGCATGGAGGTTTTGCAAGGACGGGATGCGCAAGAAGATAGTCCTACCACGGTGCACTTGACCACGTACCTGCTTGCTCTGGATGAGCAGTATGACCGGCAAGCCTCGGAGTTGAGGAAGTGCCTTCGGCGAGCTGAGGAAGCCGAGATCTTCTCTAGGATGCTCCAGGTTTGGCTTGCTGAAGCGCATGCCAGTGCGACAGACACTGAGAGTCGGGAGACTGCCATGTCGGAAGCTCTAAAAGAGGCTGAAGATCGACATACCTATCAGTTGGGAGAGGCCTACCTTATCACCAGGGCCAAGAGGAGGATGCTGGCTGCTAAATGGTAGGATCCCTTGATCGTGGAGGGGATCCCTGCCCACCCGCTAGAAAGAAGAAGAACCAGTGTTGTAGTACCACCAGCACCTCCACCATCGGAAGTGTCAGAAGTAGAACCCTTGATTCCTCTCACTCAGCCATTGTCAAGAGAGGAGGTAGATCCATAGCCAGGGCGATAGAAGAATCCACCGAGCCCGAGAATAAAGATGCGTGGTCCAAAGTAGATTAGTTGCCTTGGGATGATGTACCCGTAGTTAGTAGTGTCTTTCATCGCTGTCCACCGATATTGTAATCTTTCTATTGTATTTCGACCGTAATTGTTGAGGTAGTCAGATCTTAGGAAAAGTGAACGATGTATCGAGAATGGGAGAGTAAGTACATGTATGTTGTACCAGCACAAGGACGTTCAGAATATGCATTTTATTTATTTCGCTGTGTTATTGCGTCCATCTACCTTAAGTCTCGTTAGATGTGCTTACATTTTTTGAGGTCGATGTTAAGTGGGTTACAAGAGAAATTACCATTCGGATGCCAGCAGACCAGCCGTGATTGGATAACATAGGACACTGTATCGACTAATTGTGGATGTCCCAATAGAACACTTAAATCTCTTTAAACCAAATCCGTTGTTGGATTTGAAGTCCGTGTCCCTTGTTGCGAAAGGAACCCTTGTTGTTTCAATCTTCCCTTGCAATACTCTTTTGATTCTGTGGTCTATGACCCCACCGTCTTCATTGCGTGTAAGTTGGTAGTAGTTGCCTAGTTAATAGCTTATGAAGCCACGACGAAACTGAGGGCCCCTGTGGAACAGCTGCCAAATGGTGATGCTGCTCGACATGCACTAGTATCAAGGTTGTTGACCAAGTACCTTTACCAAATTATACCGCCATACCACTTTTGATACAAATATTCAGGTGTTTGAACGGAACATCCACAACGGGTTGATGAAATAGTGTTCTCTCAAAGTAAACAAGAGGAGGTGGTTTCGGAGAAAGCATGAATGTTGCGATCTCACTTCATACAAAGGTTGGCACATATTGTGGACAAGGAAGGGAACAAAAGAAGAACACCTAAGAAAAATTAGCCTTGGGTAGTAGGGAGTGCTTAGAAAAGTCTGAGTGGATGTCAAGTCCCAAGCACTATGGCCAGCTCGACCACGCTATGCACGCCGGGTCGCTATCACTGCGTGCCCCACGGACGCCGTCGGTGTCGGGCCCATTAGCACCATGTCCTCGCATGGCCGCGACATCGTGCCGCACTCATCGTTCTCGTGCACTGTGCGCTTCTCCTTTTCTCGGCCTCTGGTCCGCTCTTGATGGCCCCCTCGTCCTCGTACCGGACCCCCTCCCTTCTTTCTTCTTTTGGAGACACGGCCGCCCGCACGTCTTCCTCGTCGAGCGAACCCTCTCTCCTCTCCTTTATTCTCCTCCTCCACTCGCTTACACAGGGAGAGCGTCATGGCTGACTTTATCCCCACGACGTGAACCGACAGTGTATCCCATCCATGTCGTCTCCACTTCCGGTGCGCTGCGCTCCATCTCCGTTCGCCACTATAAGATGCCCTTGGTCCTTGGTCTTCTTCTTCATCCCTATCTCTCTCGAATCCGAAGTAGAGCTACAAGATCCAGTCGTCATTGTGAAGCTAGATTTGTCTCACAGAGGTGATGGTGTAATCTGAGAAGGGATCTGGTTTTCGAAAAAGTTCAAGTCTACTGTTGGTTAGTTTGGTCTTAAGGTTTATGATGTTTGACTTCTCAGTCTCCTGTTTCTAGATCTGTTGGTCATACGCCATGTTTTGGATAATTATTATCTTGTTGTTTCTCCATTGTCCTCGTCTATTCCGACTTCTAGAGTAAGCCTTGATTGTACTAGGTTGCTTTTAACCATGTAACTTTAAATTTCGGTGTAACTTAGTGTTCGACGTCGTGTAATCTTTGGTGTAATTTTAAATTTACGAAATATGTTGTAGTTTCGCCTAAGGGGAGTAGATCCTAATTCACTTTTTTGTAAACCCTCGCATTAGGAGACGTACTTGTGTTGTAGTTTTTGCTCTTTCCACCTATAATATAATCCTAGCCAATGTTGTACTTTGAATCTAAGAGTGTTAGTTGCCTGAGCCCAACTCTATCAAATACTTCTTTTCACTAACATGTCATTGATTTGCTGGCCTAGAATAGACACCATGTAATAACAACCAACCTCTATGTTGGTTTACAACGTTGTAATGAAAAAATCCATGTTACCTTTTCTTCCCATATTTTTCTCATTTAATGTACCAAATAGACAACCTTTCATAGTAACACGATGAAAAAACATATTAGACATATGAGCCATATTTTTCAAATTTTTTTCTATACTAAGCACATCACCCGTAGCGAAGCGCGGACAACAATGGCTAGTTTTTCATAATGACAAATCAATCAATTGATACAAAAAAAAAACCTATACATTCTTTCATTATCCATCGATAAAAGAATCGACATAGTCCGTATTCGCAAACAGAAAGCGTGGACCCGATGAGCCTCTGACCCAATCACCCAACCACGAACCGGACGAACCGGCCCGCCCCGCCCGCCCGACCGACGCCTAGGCCGTACCAACGGGGAGTAGGGGGAGGGAGCACGCTCGCGAGGTAGAGCGTCGAGGCGGCGGCGGCGGCGACAGGAGGCAGGCAGGATGTCGTCGGTGTACGTGCTTGAGCCCCCGACGAAGGGGAAGGTGGTGGTGCAGACGACGGCTGGCCCGCTCGACATCGAGCTGTGGCCTAAGGAGGCCCCCAAGGCGGCGCGCAACTTCGTGCAGCTCTGCCTCGAGGGCTACTACGACGGCACCCTCTTCCACCGCGTCATCAAGGACTTCCTCGTTCAGGGCGGCGACCCCACCGGCTGCGGCACTGGTACGAACCCAACCGACCGTCCCCCTCACCTACCTGTACCTATCTAGGGTTTCTGATTCCACATCGTGATGTTGATGTCTACTGAATTGATTCATAGTTTTCGATCGGATTACTGATATCTCGAATTTGATGTATCTGTGCCTGGGTAACATTACCTGATTGTTTTGGTAAATAAGGTTGTGGCCTTTTGTTGTGGGTGTCAGGGGAGGTGGGGGTGAGGTGCTTCGATTTGGGGCTGATGACATCCTTCTGGTTTTGCTCCTGCAGGGGGCGAGAGCATCTATGGGGCACCATTTGCGGATGAGTTCCACTCGCGGCTGAAGTTTAACCACAGGGGTTTAGTGGCTTGTGCCAATGCTGGCACACCTCATTCTAACGGAAGCCAGTTCTTTATCACCCTTGACCGTTGTGATTGGCTTGATAAGAAGAACACCATCTTTGGTAAGGTATTGTGTCTTAGCTCGAGACTCAAGAGCTTCTTGCAGTGCATGTCTTGGTAAAATGTGGTGTTCCTTTGGAGTTATCATGGTTGACTACATATTGCCTGCAGGTTACTGGTGATTCTATTTTCAACCTTCTTTCCTTGGCTGACGTGGAGACTGATAAGGATGATCGACCTGTGTACCCGCAGAAAATTCTTTCAGTCGAGGTGTCTATTCTCAACTGTCATATTTTGTATTTATTTCAAATTATGGTAGTTACCCATATTTTGTTTGGGCGATATATAACCTACCTTATAGTTTCTCCATCATTTGTCAATCCGAACCAATTTACCCTTCTGGTTCCTTTTTCTGTTTCCGTAGGTTCTCTGGGACCCATTTGAGGATATTGTTCCAAGGCAACTTAAGAAGGTCGAGTCTGTTGCCAAGGCTGATGCTGAGGTGAAACCTAAGAAGAAAGCAGTTAAGTAAGTAGTTTCCTCCACACTGTTCTTAGGATGACCATGCAATGCCTGTTGGATTAGTTTTGACCCAAACTGTTAATCTTTCAGGCAACTTAACGTCCTCTCTTTTGGTGATGAAGTAGAAGAGGAGGAGAATGAGGCAGCTACCTCTGTTCAGGCCAAAATAAAAAGTATTCATGATGTGTTGGATGATCCCCGCTTTCTTAAAGGGGAACCAGAGGATGTACAGTTGGTGAGTTTTGTCACTTGTGATGGAAAAAATGGTCAGCATCATATTACCTATTAAGCAAACTTTTGCTGGTGAACATGCCATGCTGAAAACAAGAAGACAATACCCTATCCAGTTGGCAACTATGCTATCTAGAATGGTGCTGTCTCTGCCACATCAGTACACAAACCATCTTGCCTTTTTTTTCTGTTTGTTTTTATAAGTCATCTTTGCTCTGCTCATTAAATTTAAGGCCTCTAGTATTTGGTTGGTTTAGGATTTTATATGTATCTTTTACTCTAGTCAGCTGGTATTTTTTTGTCACTTGTGATAAAAAATGTTCAACACGTGAACAACAAATATTTAGCTAGTGAATATACCATGTTGAAAATAACAGGACAACCTTATCCTGGTGGCAGCTAGGCTATCTAGAACTGTGCAGTCTCTGCTACATCAGTGTGGTTACTATATTACGCTGTTTTGGTACTTAAGTCCTGTTTGCTGAATGTCTTTCTTGTGGGCAGGCATCCTTTTAGTTAGTTTAGGGTGCAATCTGCATCTTTTTCTCTGGTCAGGTTTTGCAATTATAGTGTTACCTGCTTCTGTAACTTGTTTCTCTGCCAAATCTAAATAGCATTGTGCTTATTCCCATTTTACAGTCCAAGGAGCAAGAGGAGAAGAAAAAGGATACTGTTCAAACTGTCAGGGATGCTTTGATCTCAAAGAAAGTTGAATCAAGAGAGCAAGAGCATGCTCTAGTGTCTGATGATTATCCTGAAGATGAGAATGAAGAGGATTTTGACAACAGGATGCGCTCACAAATCCTTAAAAAACGTAGAGAGCTTGGTGATGTCCCTCGTGAAACCTCTAAAGCAGGTAGCATATTTTGTTTAAGTTTCAAGTTTCTATTAGAATCGTGGTTGTCCTGAAATTAGAAAATCAGATGCAATCCTTTTTTACTCATGGATCTTGATTAAAAAGCTACTGCCCTCTTTGGAACAGATAAACCACATCATAAGGATAAGGAACTATCAGACCGCAGGTCCAATATCCAACATAGGTATGCTTGTCCTCTTTGGAACATACATTCTCCCCATATTATCATGCTCCCCCTCTCCCACCCCCAACACACACACACAAAATAGGTAATGATAGAAACACATTCATTTCAAACTTATAAGTAGCCATTATATAGCGCTGATCAATTAGTTACCTGGATCTGGTGAATACCCTGCAGCATTTTGTTTTTTTTTTTCTATATGACCCTTAACTGAAAAGTCTTGATTTCTTTACAATCCAAGGTTAAGTGATTGGTTTCTAAAAATCTGTCTGGTAAGACTGTTACCAGTATATAGCTATATATACAATTATTATGCAAAAATTTATGTACTTGCTCATGGTTTTTATACTTTCTTTTTCATCTTGCATTTATTTCTTATTCTTATTTTAAAAAGAAGAAACAGTTTGTTTATTCTTCATTATCTTGTCGTGGTGAAAAGTGATTCTATTTCTTTGCACTGTATAAACATATTGCTTGTCAAAAGCAGGGTTACCGTGTATTGAATAGCAAATGTTAAATATATCTTATCCTGGTGAGAATGGAAGAAGAGTTCCTGCGTCTTTGCATGTTTGAAATGATGTAAACTTTAGACATGTATTCTATGGATATTTGTGTAACAGCTTTTTCTAAAGTGATTCCTCATTGTTGGTTTATAGGAGGGACAATGATGAGGACGATGATCAGGAGCATGAGCTACAAAAGGCTAAAAAACTATCCTTGAAGAAAAAAGGTGCTGGCTCAGAAGCGAGTGCTCAGAGGATGTCCAAAGCAGATGCTAATTTGCAGCTACTAAATCCAGCTGAGCAAGAGAGACATTTGCAAAAACAGAAAAAACGTCGACTCCAAGGCCGCGAAGATGAGGTAAATGATTTTTAAAAAAAATAATATAATAATTTCCACAGTTCTCATGCCAAGATAGGTCATGCAGATTTATGTCATGGCATTGAATTGATCTCTTTAGCTTTTGTGTTGCTCAAATTGGGTGTCCAATGCTTCTTACACGTTTTTTTTTGGTGTTAGACTCTAGCGAAGTTACAGAAGTTCAAGTCTTCTTTCCTCAGTAAGAATCTTGCTACCAATCATGTCAAAGAAAAGAATCCTTCTACTGAT
The DNA here is from genome assembly GCF_019320115.1 of Miscanthus floridulus. Lineage (NCBI taxonomy): Eukaryota > Viridiplantae > Streptophyta > Magnoliopsida > Poales > Poaceae > Miscanthus > Miscanthus floridulus. The sequence goes on from NC_089585.1 coordinate 76,810,553, forward strand.
AAGGTGGAAAAGGAAGATGAAGAGGAGGATGACTACAAAGGGTGGCACACAAACCGATTGTCTTTCTTACCCAGTTCTTCCAAGGTTGATTGCTAGCCTTTCTTGCCCTTTATCACACGAGGGAAATAGATGCATCATGTAAAGATTAGGAATGACATTAAACTTGGTCTTCACAGGATGGAATGGCAAGGAAAGATGATCCAGATGACTATGTAGTGGTAGACCCGCTTCTGGAGAAAGGAAAAGAAAAATTCAACAAGACACAAGCAAAGCTTAAACGGAGAGAGCGCGAATGGGCAGGCAGATCTCTCACCTGATTGGAAAGCTTAACTTTGTGTCAATGCTCCTTACCTACCCTGGACGGTACTGAACCACCTCTTGCATTTCCAGTTGCTCTCGTTAACATAATAGTATCTGCCTCGTATTTTTCCTTGAACATTGCCAAATGCCAGTGCATCTAAACACATTGGAAAACATTGGAAATGATGCAGTTTTGGCATGGTCTTGGGACTGCAAACTGTGGGCATGTTTTCCTTTCTAGCATTTGTCATGATTGCTTAAACTGTAAATGCAATTGTACAATAGATTGGTTATATAGGCTCACTGTTGAAGCAGCTCTCTGTATCACTAGCTATGTAATATCTGTTTCTCTGAGGAGCTGAAGCTGACACAATAGCTTTTGTCTCAATTTTCTTATTTTTATTAAGAGGCCGAATAGGCAGTCATTCGCCTCCCTAGTTTGCTCATGAAAGCCCTCAAGGTTGGTGGCCTCATTCTTGCTGTCAGGGTCTCAGGGATTCTCCTCACGCATCTCTTGGAGCTCTCATGGATTTCTACAATTCATGTTACTTAAAGATTTAGACGGTAGGTACCACAGGACCTGTCTGCGCAAATCTAACAAAACACATACAAATACTGTGAAAAAAAATCTTGTGTAAGTGTATTGCTCATTTGTGTTGAAAAAATTATCTCAGGCACAGAAACTAGAATGGGCCAGTGCCCAGACCGTTGCTCTGGCCGAGTCAAGAGAAGCACACGCTCCACCTCGCGCTGTGATAAGTGGCGCCCTGACCGATCATGGTTGTGGCTCTGTGTCACGCAGTACCGATATAAGGGGCAGCGAAGGGTCCTACTTTGGCATGCTTAGGCTTGCTTGCAAACATTGTTAGTCATATTTCTTACATCGTCACTCAACCACCAAATCAAGACCCTTGCTAGGGTTTACGTTTTCTTGCACTTAGAAATCAATTTCTAGAGACACATGAATAGCACAGGTTGGTGCATCCACTGGCTAAAGATCAATTTCATCTGCTTCTGAAAATTGTTTTTTTGTGGTAGTGAACAACCAGCTCTCACACAAGTTCATGAATCTCACAACCATTATCAGTGTCAGACAACATTTTCTTGAACAATGTTTCTTCTCTCTCTCTCTCTCTCTCTCTCTCTCTCTCTCATTAAACAGGACACTGAAATGCCAAAGTGCTTCATTTTTATTCACGAACACCTTAGTCATGCCTGTTCTTAACTCATGTCCATGCATTTGGATCCAAGATCCACAACCAAAATTTTAGACTTCTCTGAGTGATGTGGATTTTTTCTAGTGTTTTAGCATTCAAAATTTAGTATAACTTTCCCTACCAAATGCCTCATAGTAAGAATTCTTATGTGCTATGGCTAGTGGTACTGTTGGGGATTTAACTTCGCCAAGAAAACTCAGCCCCTAAAACTTTGAAGTTGAAATTATGATTTCTATAACAAAATTTACTTGTAGGAAGAAGTAACGAAGCGAAGGTGAAAATTTGACTTCGTAAGAAAGATTTCGTCTTCGCTGGTGAAAAGAAGAAAGCAAGAATTAGTCGAAGACAAGAGTTTGACTTCGCCTAACATTCTAAGAGAAGAAGAAAATCAAAGCGGAAATCGACTAAGTCTGGAAGACGAAGACATCGATGAAGTTGATGTACAAAAGTTAAAGAATGAAGGCTAGAGAGGAAAAAACCTACTTCGCCCTTGTAGTTGAAAAGGACGGTAACCATTTGAATTGGGGGTAAAATTGTCATTCTATGTAAAGTACGAAGACTAGGACCCCTATAAATACCCCCTCTGACATTTACAGTATGTTCATGAAATGAATATAACTTTGTCTTGTGTTTAAACTTTGATGCTTGTGTAATTTTTTATCCAACAGGTACTATTTTATTAGTACTTAAAAATACTAGGAGAATTTCACTATTTTGGTAGTGATCTAACTATCGTCTTCTTTCTCATTTGCAGGTTTCTCTCTCACTTGCATGAATCGGTACTCACTTCTTTTCCCTCTCACTACAGGGAGGCTGAGTATCACTGGTAAAATGTGGTGGCGAAATTTTGTTTTGTCACTAATTGCCATATTATTAGTGACCAAACTAATTTTCACCACTACTGTGTCTATTATTAGTGTCAAACTACTATATCACCACAGGATGCACCTTCAGAGGCTAATTTAGTGGCGAAACATTAATTTGCCACTAATAAATAGGTTAGTTGTGACTAAATATTTTTTCCTCACAGCTATTGCCATTTATGAGTGATCAAATATTATATTGCCACATGGTTCAAGATTAGTGTGAAACTGTTGTGGCAAAATTATATTTTGCCACTATTTACCATATTAATCGTGGCTAAACAATTTACCCCACTATTATTACATTTATCAGTGACAAAATTTTGCATCGCCACATGGTACACAATTAGTGAGAAAATGTTGTGGCAAATATTCTTTTGTCACTGTATACAAGTTAATTGTGAGAAATATATTTTCTTGCTATATATATTTATTAGTGATAAAAACACGTGTTCCATATGACGGCAAATATTGTATTATCAACATTTACTGCATTATTTTTGACTAAATATTACTCTCTAACTATTGTATATTAAAAATATATATTACCTGTCAGCAAGGGTGTTGGACGCGAGCCGCCTCAGGCTCAGATTTAAGCGGTGGCCATGGAGATGGAGTTCTGGGTTCAGATTTGTTGGCATCCTGTGGTCGATCCAAAAATTTAGGATCTTGCTCTATTTTCTTTTTCTTACCCTTTTTATGGTGAACATTAATGCCGATGAATACATGACAGGTAGCCCGGTTATTTGTGAAAAAAAATTGTGTGGGCGACGGGCCCACTGAACCACCGGTGCGCCCATACGTTGGATCACTGACGCGTGGCGAGGAAAACTAATCAACGTGCGTCGGCTCCTCCCCCGGATGTCTCGGCTCCTCGCGTAGCGACCTGCAGGCTCGGTCATCGGCTCCAAGCGCAGCACCATGTTGAGCGCTTGATTTGTTATCTTCGCCACGTGTCAATGATCCAGCCTAGGGGCGCATGGGTGGTTTAATGGACCCGTCGCTCACCCAATTTTTTTTCCTTATTTGTGGAGGACCTGATTTTGTATTTGACAAAGATTAAAAGCACCATAATTTGCTTTATTAGTCATAAAAAATATGAGTGAGTTCATTTTTTGTAAAAAAGTTGTCATCCAAAATAAAACTAATACGGTTCGAACGTGGATATTTGACTTGATCCGTATGAATAGATAATGATGTTTGAAAAATGAACTAAATTAAAATATACTCTCTCAGTTTCAAACTACAAGTTGTTTGAACTAAATTAAAATTGAGATGGCAGTGCAGTGCCTTCGCCGGGGCACCGGCGACGCTGCCTCTGCTGCGGCACCGGTGAGCTCCATGTGCTGCCATCGACCTCCGCACCGGCGTCTCCACAACGATGAGCCTCCATTCGTCCAAGCAGCAAGGTGATATTGCGCTGGAAAGCGCATGTTGCAAGCGTATATTTTAAGTGTTTTAGATGTTTCAGGGGTATGTTACAAGTGTTTCACATCGATATTGCAAAAGTAGATCGGGATGTTGCACATGTTACAATGGCTATACACGTATGTTTGAAGTGTAGGTTTCAAATGTTTCATCTGTTTCAGACGTATGTTGCAAGTGTTTCATCTGGATATTACAAAAGTAGATCTGAATGTTGCATATATATGTAAGTGTTTCAAATGTTTTTATACGTATGTTGCAAGTGGTTTCATCTGAATGTTTGCAATATTTGCAATGGCCACACACGTGGTTTTCAAGTTTTTTCTAGTGTTTCGCAAGTGTTTCAGACGTATGTTGTAAGTGTTTCAACTATTTCGAACGTATGTTGCAAATGTTTCCTCTAGATGTTGCAAAAGTAGATCTGATATTGCACATGTTGTAGTGGGACCCATTTACAGCTGCAGCTGTAGGGCCTGCCTGCATGCGTGTGGGTGTTGAGGGGGGGGGGGGGGGGGGGGGGGGGCTGAGCGGGAAACCTTGCAGGCGCAGATCGACATGAAGCGATGTGGGACGTAGTGCGGGTGTGGGACCTGGAGCGGCGCGGGCCCCACGTGAAGCAGACGTGGTGTGCGGTGCAGGGGTCCGGACGCTAGCCTTTCCCTTTATGTAATTGTCGAAATTTTTTTGTACCAAGTATCTATTCACATCCGGTGGTAGTTTTCCTCTAATTAATTACCGAATTTTTCACTCCCGCCATATTGCACTGGGCATCACCATATATAGAGTCCCATTAATATAATTACCTACCGGCCGTTCGAACCACTACAAACATGCCTCCTTTCCCGGTTAGCTTTATTCTATATATGGTGATGCCTAATGCAATATGTTAGTCAGAGCAACTTCAGCAGGGGCACCCAAATCAGGGCCCCCAAATCTGATTTAGGTGCTTCCCCCTATTTTTGTTGGCTCGGTTTTCTGCTTTCACTCCAACAGCAGCACCTAAATTTGGGCTCCCAAATCTATTTCACTAGACAATGACAAATGGGACCTGTTCGTCATTCTCTCTTCCTTCCTTCTCTTTCTTCTTTCTATGTACAGGGACCTGTGGATCTAGCCTTGTGCTCGCTTGGCTTGGTTAGGGCTACGAGGGCCGGCGCGCCCGCATAGTAGAGGGCTAGGAAGGGCCACCGAGGAGAGGGGAAGGGTGAAAGGACCTAGGATGCCGCCTAGATGGGGGGGGGGGGTGAATAGGCGTTTCTGACAATTAACACCTTGAAATGCGGAAACGATTAAAGTGAGAGCTTCCAATTGCTTGAAAGCTCCAAAATAGAGTAAACTAACCCTTCACAAACTAAACACAAAGTATATAGCAAGTACTAAACAAATACAAGAGCCACGATCCTGCAACACAAAGATTAGAGCGGAGAAGAACTCAAATCAGCACAGGTGATAAATACCGAACATGTTCGGTAGGTCATTTGGACATGTCCGAGATGCACGAGGTTAGCACACCAAGCTCCAAACTTGCTACCTTTGATTCCAATCTTTTTCTCCTAGTTGCAAGGACCTGCTAAGAGTTGTATCTCACAAGATACACCTGCACATGAGCTAGCACAAACCAAGTGGATCACAAGTCCTACTCTCCGTTGAGGGGGTTGCGAGCGATCCAGCAAAGGTTAGCTCTAGAGGACCACGAAGGCCACTCTAGCCAGAGTCTTTTCCAACTTGTGGGGTGTACAACCCCGGATACCCACGACAGGCCACATGAGCTACGCCCCTAGGGGTGGCCCAGCCCACAAGACGAAGCCTTGCGGGGCACGACTCTGCTCGGTGCCTCCCGTAAGACACAGGGAAGATATCCTGAAGATACTATGAGATCTGTTAGGATATGTATGATCCCAAGATTCCTGTAATCAGTTATTACTTTCCGGTTATCTCTCAGATCTAACCGACTTGTAGCCCTGCTCCCCGGACTATATAAGACGGGTAGGGACCCCCTCCAAACTCACGCAATATCATACGATAGCTAATACAAACCAACAGACCACAGGAGTAGGGTATTACGTCGTATTGACGGTCTGAACCTGTCTAACTCGTGTGTCTCTATTGCCTTCTTGTTCTTGATCTCACGCTCCTCTGCCGATCAATCTACCATCGTGGGATACCCCTCGGTGGACTGCTAACGATATTCTGTCGACAGTTGGTGCACCAGGTAGGGGTGTGCGTGCTGTTTTCTTGTCGAACAAGATGGCTTTTTCTATAGGCTCTTTGTCCCTTCCGTAGCCTGGCTAGATCTTCACGGTCGGATCCATCTTGTGGGCCATCAACGCTGACGGAGTCAGAGAGCTCCTCGAACCAGGGCAGATCGGTTCTGCGCTGACCACCCCCACACCTGCAACTGTAGATCCAATCTTAGAGCCGATTCTAAGGTCTCCTTCAGCAACAACTCGCCGTCCGCTTCCTTGCTACCAGAGGAGGCAGATCAACAACGACGATATGATCGAATCTATCGATCGGGTCAGACTGAAGCTCACCGATTGTCTCTCCATCGCCGAATCGACTCTGGACACTCTGGTTCAGTGCCGACCACCTTCCGATCTAGATCTATCAGAGGCTGCTCGGGAAACTGTAGGGGCTATGGCCCTACCCTTTGGGTTCGCCAACGCCGCCGCCGCTTACCAACACACCCTGAGGGGTAAATTCACCGACCAAGTGGACGATGCTCGTCTACTCATAGACCAGGTCACCGTCTAGCTTCCGCCAACCGTCAACATGCTACACTTAGGCCAGAGCCCTGGGGTGCCCCTCTAGACCATCCTAGAAGAAACTCCGGGCTCCGAGTCTCAGGGCTCTACGGAGACCCTTGCCAAAACCTTCTCCGAGCAACTCTTCCTTCCACCCTTCCGGGGTGGTGCGATCTTCAACATCAGTATCGACAACCCTCCTGGGAATGGCAAAACCAAGGAGGAGTGCGTTGCTCGGGAGAACCAGAATGTCAACCGCGCACAGCGGCGAGAAAATGAGGCAGCCATTGCGAGGGCCGAGGTTGCTCACAATAATCGGCTCGATTCTCAAGGAAGACCGCTCCCGCTCCACCATGACCTCAACGAAGAATTTCCCCACGTTGACGGCCACGGTGTCTTCAAGACTCTAAGTGCCAATTTGGCAGTAGCTGCCAATGAGCTTGCTCGTTTCCCTCAAACGCCCGAGCTCGCTAAGATCGCCGCCATGCTTAAAGCGGCTCACTGTCAGGTCAATGAGATTCACGAGGATAAGCGACCTTCGTGCTCTACAAGCACGATTCACTGATCAGCTACACCAAGATCCAACCGCCGCCCCAGTCAAAGCCGTTTTGTCGATCAGTCGCTACCTCTCTAGGGGGAGCCGGGGGCCATCGCCAATGTGACTAGGAGGTCGAACAGGACGCTCGAGTGCACCTTAGCAACCTCCAGGATGCATGACGACGTATCAAGCAATGTCGCTTCGGTCGCCATGAAGACGAAGTGCGTCGCCACTAGGAGTACGAGCAGGACTACGACAATCCGGACTCAGCTCTCGAGCCTATCCCTGACCGTAACGCTATGGATAATGGTGTTGACAACCCTAAGGGGCCTCCAACTTTCACAAGGGCACTCCGAACACTTCGGTGGCCCTATGGTTTTAAGATCATTGGGGTTGAGCCCTATGAAGGAAGAATGAACCCGACACAGTGGCTACAGGCTTATGCCACTGCTGTCCACGCCACCGGAGGAGACACCAGCATCATGGCGAATTATCTCCCCATCATGCTCACACCACCTGCCATGAGCTGGTTTACCAGCCTTACGCCGGACTCCATTAGATCATGGGAAGAGCTGAAGAAATTCTTCACCGACAACTATATAGCCACGTGTACTCGACCTAGCACCAAACATGATCTTAGCCGCATCAACCAAAAGCCATCTGAGCTCCTCCACAGCTACATTCGATGTTTCTCCAAGATGAGGAACTCTATTCCCAACATCACGGAAGCTGAATTCATCACTGCCTTTATCCGAGGACTCCACCATCGCGAGCTTCGCTCCAAATTCAACCGCAAGCCACCCACTGATATTGGCGAGATGATAACTATGCCCAGCCAGTACGCTAATGCCGAGGAAGCTGAGGTGCGCTTCAATGAGGATGCAGGCACTCATCGCTCGTCTCACTGCTACGACGACCGGCACCACAGCGATCGCTGCCCCAACAACCGTAGCTACCATTGTGATAGCGGTCGTGATCGGACAGGAGGACACAGGCCTGGCCAAAATCACCGCTACTGGCCAGAACACATCGTTGCCACCGTCAGTCAACCTCATGCCAAGTGCAACTATGACAAACAGTACCAAAAGATCCTTGATGGCCCGTGCCCTCTTCACAAGAACGCCAAACACAAGATGAAGGACTGCATGGGTTTGGCTAAGGAGTTCTAGGACAAGAGGCTCGACAACGACGCCAATGATGGAGCTGGAGGTCGCTGAACACCTAGGGGCAACAACAATGCCTTTCAGGACCATGATAAGGTGGTCACCACCATCTTTGGTGGCGTCACCTCCACTGAGAGTAGAAGCTCACCGCACGGCGGGTGCTCTCTGTTTCTATGGAAGATGCCAACGCTAACCCAAGCTATCGCCCATGGTCCGAGGTCCCCATCACCTTCAGTAGGGCTGACCAGTGGGCGGATATTCCCTACATGTGGCGTTTTCCCCTCGTCCTCGACACAACTGCACAGAAGGTGCTCTTCAGAAAAGTGCTCGTTGATGGTGGGAGCGCTCTGAATCTCCTCTTCGCCGGAGCCCTAAAAGAGCTGGGCCTCGGTTTGTCCGATCTCACACCTTCCGAATCTACCTTTTGGGGTGTGGTGCCAGTCAGGGCCTCCAAATGGCTTGGAGAGATTACCCTACTAGTTTAGTTCAGCATGGCAAGCAACTACCGCGTCGAACATATCAACTTCTACGTCGCCGACTTCGACACTGCTTACCATGCCATACTTGGTCAGCCAGCTCTAGCCAAGTTCATGACCGTGCCGCACTACGCCTATCTGGTGCTGAAGATGCCTTCGCCTACTGGAGTCTTGGCCCTATGGGCCAACCTCACCATCACCTACGCTTGCGAGATGGAGATTCTTGCCCTCGCCGAAGCTACCGACCTCTCCATCCAGATGGCTAGCGTGGTCACCAAAGCCAAGATAGTGCCTGCTAAAGACTTGGAGATCCCAGAGCTGGAGCCTCCCCTCGCGTCTGCCAAGTCAAAGGAAGTCAAGGAGGTCAGCCTCGGCCTCGACGATCCCTCCAAGACCGTGAAGATTGGGGCTCACCTTGACCCCAAATAGGAAAGCGCGATCATCTCCTTCCTACGTGCCAACGCCGATGTGTTTGCTTGGAAACCCACAGACATGCTAGGGATACCATGGGAGAAGATCGAGCACTCCTTGAATGTTCCACCGACCGCCAAACCGATCAAGCAGAAACTCTACTGATTCGCTCTAGACAAGGAGGCTATTAGGGTAGAAATAAAACGGCTCTTAGCTACCGAATTCATAAAAGAAGTGTATCATCCAGATTGGTTAGTGTCGACGAAATATGGTCAACAGTCTACCTAGGGGTATGCCCAAGGTAGTAGATTGTTGGTAGACAGATGCGCAAGCCACAAACAAGACGGTGATGCAAGACAGACACAAGGTTTTATCCAGGTTCGACCGCCGTAAAGGCGTAATACCTACATCCTGCATCTGATTATATTGCTGTATGTCAATGAGAGATGTTTTTAGAGGGGTCCCCTGCCCACCTTATATAGTTCGGGAGACAGGGTTACAGATCTGGAAACTAATCCTAGCCAGTTACAATTGCCATAGGTGGCCAGATAAGGATTCCTATTCTAACCGACCAAGATCTTGCTTGATCTCCAAATCTACCTTGACTCATTATGCGGGACTCCGAACAGGTTGGCCGAGCCACGCATCGTCTTTTAGTGGACTGGACCCCCTGATCTGGGCCGGCCCAAGCCTAGCCATAAGGGTATAGGGATTAATACCCCCACAGCTAGTCCCCGAGCACCATGTATTATGCTGCGACACACCGTTTGATCTCCTTCGACTAATGTGATCCTTCTTCATGTCATCTCCAATTGATTGAAATATTGACCAATCAAATGCGCCAGCATTCTGATCAGAACAAAGAGCAGTATACCATGATTATAGCCGAAGATTCCGGTTGTCCGAAGAATGCATGGTGCTCTTAAAGAAAAAAGAAAAAGATTTCTTTCCTTATCAAGTGTGCCCACTTGTATTTCGAATAAGAAATGTAAGTGACCCTTGGACAGTAGTAATCCTGACAATCAGTCAAAGCGTAGGGGTCGATTAAATAAACACATTCATCGCAAGGTGAAGTGTGCCCACTTAGTCCTCGAGCCTGGTAGTAGGTGACACAGGCACGTGGTGTCAGGGTCTAAAAAGAATTTCCACTGAAGTTAAGAATCCAATCGTTGTACAATCAATACGAGATGCACCGATAGGTGCATCGTACCGATGTAGTCCCCGAGCTTGCTGGAAGGCGAAGTATAAGCCTTGTAGCAAGGTCCAAATAAATGCCTCTCAACTGTTGGAGTTGTTCCAAATGCACTCCAGGATATAGGCCAGGCTTCTGATGGAGCAAAGCGGAGGCCCGTCGCCGGAGGCTTGGGCCGGAGCGTAGCGGAGTCTGAAGCCTGCCCATCAGGTCTCGCCCCTGTGCTCGGGGGGTGCGGGGGGCGGAGCCCCCCGTGGTACGGTACGGTATATACACCCTTGCTAGGGTTTCATGGAGACTTGATTCTCTTGTAAGCCGCCATAGGCGTGTAACCCAAAACTCTTGAGATAGTGAGATTGTTGCTGGCTGGTGCCCGTGGTTTTTCCCCTTCACATCGGAGGGGTTTTCCACGTTAAATCGTGTGTCTCCTCTGTGGCTTGATTCTTTACTTCATATTCCTATACGTCGCTATAACATCAACTGTATGTGAGTACACATCACATGTAGCTGAGGAGAACAGTCGCCGAGCATTGTTATGAATAGTCCCCGAGCATGGTAGTGGTCGGAGCAGTCCCCGAGCACGGTAGTGGTCTGGGTAGTCCCCGAGCACGGTAGTGGTCTGGGCAGTCCCCGAGCACGATAGTGGTCTGGGTAGTCCCCGAGCACGATAGTGGTCTAGGCCATCCCTGAGCACAAGACTTGCGGCGAAGAAACGAATGCCACTTGTACTATTATTTGGTGTATTTATTTATCTTCTTACTCTGTCAAGTCCAATCTGACACGTTGGGTCAAAAAAGTAGATGGGTATAGCATGTCATACTGCCCTCTTGTCCTTTCAAGCAAACAGTCACTTGGCACCTGTATGGAGGTGTGTCAGTGTGGGCCCTCTCACTGGCAACGAAGAGGCGCATACACTGATAACAAAGAGGCGCATATATTGTCATAGATCTCGAGGTTGTGAAAACAACCGTCTGTGGCGCATGCGCACGTCTCCCAAGAATCTTGGGCAGACAAAACGGCAGAACTCTTGGTTATTTATAATATAGAATTGGTAAGTTACTTTTTGCCAAACCCCATTACCATTCGCCGCTGCAGCCTTCTTCTTCCTCTTGCCAACCCTAATACATCTAAAATCATCACCAATCACCCCTCCACCGTATCCACCTTCATCCGCAAGGGTGGATTCATGGCGAAGAGTGACGCCCAGAAGAAAACCTAAGTCATGGCGAAGGAGTGGTGGAAGTCAAGAAGCAACGAGCAGACCATCGAAGACCTCATCATCATGGGAGTACTCCACAATAAGGAACTCGCAGGATGGCGCACATCGGAGGGCGAGGGGTACCCCGATCCACAACCAGGTGAGATTGTGGTTTTCGAAGATTTCTTCAAGCGGGGTTTTGGGGTTCTAGTCACCCTTTCCTTCAGGGGCTCTGTTTGTATGACAAGGTTGGGATTTGCAATCTGCATCCCAACTCGATTCTTCTTGTCTCCACCTTCATTCATCTTTGCAAAGCATATGGTGGCTTCTAGCCCCATTTCGACTTCTTTTGCCATCTTTTCTGTCTACAGAAGAAAGGAAGCGGTGGCTCGAAGATAGCCGAAGGTGTGTACCTCAATCTTCATGACGGGATGAAGGCCCAATACCTGCACTGCCCTTGGAACACGTCACTTGACGACTGGTATAAGAAGTGGTTCTACATCCATGAAGAGCCGAACACGATCACACTGTGCGACATGGGGTTCATTCCGGAGAAGAAAACTAGCTAGTCGGAGAAACCCGAACACCTAGAATAGATCCTAGAACTACTTGGGATGATCCCGTGGAGGAAACTGGACGGTCCAAGCATGGTCAGGAACTTCATCAGCTGAAGGATCCAGCCTTGCCAGAGGAGGGTACATCCCGGCTATGAGTACCAAGGTAGCGTAGACCCAACGAGGACTAGGAAAGAGGCGCTTAACAAGATCGAAGTCAAAGCTAGGATTGGAGAGCTATTCAACTTAGCTGATCCAAATTATGTCAGATTGAGCGACATCGAGCATGCTTTCAAGCTCGCCTGACCTCCCCCAAAGGTAAATCATTCTGCCTTGTACCCGTAGTTTTATGTTGTAACAAAAACTTACTATGTTATCTCCTTTGTGTTTCCCAGATTAATGGTCGTGATAGAGCAATAGTGTTCGTGTCTCCACCCCCTAGTGTAGATTGGCCGCAAGTTGCCAGCCCAACTGCCTAGACCACCGCTGGGATCGAAGACGTCAACTGGGCTGTGCTCGAAGTTGGGGAGGAGGCAGCGGCCAGAGCTGCTGGTAAGCAGCCAGCAGCCAGCAAGCGTCATCAGGCAATCTTTACATTGTCAGACGATGAAACAGAGGATATAGACATCTTTTGACTCGTCCCTTGAAAGAGGAGGAGGCAACTGGAGTCGATGGAGCAAGGTGGCTCCTCCGTGCCCGTGGGACCCGCATCGCCGACCACTGCAGCGTGGAGGAGAAGCGGCAAAGGGGTCGAGCATCAAGCCCCAGCGCCAGTGCTGGTCATAGAGGGAGACCAGGTGGCACCCGCAGAGCACGTGGAGCAAGCACGACTGAAGAGACGCGCCTTCGCCACATCATTCCGTGCTTCCAACATGTAAGTATTTATAACCTTAATGTAAGCTTACAATTTATATTGAATACTGTTGTCTTCTGAACTTATCTCGTATATATTAGGTCGACGTCCACCGAAAATCCCAACCAACTAGCTGAAGCAATGTGGCTCCACCAGCAATGTCAGAGAAAGCTGCCTAGCAGCCGGCCATGGAGGAACCTATAGTAGAAAGTCCGCCGGAGCCTCAGCAGACAAGCGGCCTGCCAACAGTCCTCGAGTAGGTGGTCGAGGGGAGAGCCAAGCCAAGTACAGGTGCCCCGAGCATTAACCCTGCTGAGGGGGACACTTCAACGCCAAGGGTAACAGACCAAACTGAGGAGCAGCAGCCGGAGGTGGCACAGAGCACGTTTGCCGATGCTATGGCCCGTGGGAAGGCCATAGTGATCGCAGAAGCTGGAAACTCTGGACCAGCACCGCTACCCGAAGAAGAGGCCGAAGAGGACAAAGTAGAGGAAGTCCTGGGCCATCCCCAGGACAAACGACAACATGTATATGTGTCGCGTTGGCGGAACGACCAATGGGTTGTTCATGAGGAAATCCCAGAGGTCGAAGAGACCATGAAAGTTGAACGAGCAGCGAAACGTCTGGTGACGGAAGTCCAGGTATGTTTTGCTTGACCACCTGATCCTGCTATCCAGTGAAACTGTCTTACTTAGCTTTTTACATGCAAGACTTAATGAAGACCGCAAGGTACCGAAAGAAGTGCTTCGACCAGATTGAGGGGATCACAGCAAGGAATAAAGAACTGGCAGCCGAGGTGGAATGCTTGCGCCACCAACTTGAAGCCGCCGACCATGAGAGGACGGAGCAAGAGGCACAGAACCAGAACCTAGTCATCCAGCTCAGTAACAAAGAGCAGGAAAAAACTAGTAAGTTGTCACTTTATCACAACAAGTGCATGACATGTGCTGTTGCATTGTTGGTAGTAACAGCTGTAGTGCAGGCTTAGAAGCCGAAGTAGTCTGTCTCCAAGAGAAGAATAGCCGTGTGGTCGTAGAGTGTGGTCGCCTGAAGGAGGACAACAAGAAACTGGTGCACGACCAGTCATAACTCTGGGACCACACAACCAAGATGAAGGAGGAACTAAAAGGTAAGTGTTCTAGACCACCTTGCTCACTTTTGTTGCCTGCCTTATCTTGTCATGGCATGACGTTTTAATGTCTTGTGCAGTTTGCAGTTTTAAAAGTCAATGCCAAGAAGCATCTAAAAGCTGTGATGAAAGATCGTGATGGCTGGAAGGCGCGATGCCTAGAGATCACCGAGGATTGGGACACATGGAAAAACTAGTGCTAGGAAGTGGCAAATGGCATTTTGCCGGTCCTCAACCTTATCGACCCAACGCTTATAGAGGAAGTGCCAAGGACGCTGCAGCTCGGACTGGTTGATAGATGCCAAAAGGCATGGGGATGGTTCCAAGAGTTCGTGAAGGAGGCAGGTGAGTACACAGGCGCACATGTGCTAAGCATGGTATGTGCTCACTACCCCTTGATCGATCTCAAGCGCCTGGAGGCTGGATACCCGAAGGAGGTAGATCTAGACAAGGCTGAGGAGCTTCGAATGACCCAGCTGGACTTGTCGGCAAGAATAATTGGCGACATTAACCTGTGTGGAGGCGAGATAGCACCTGTACAGGGTATGCCATCAACAAGTCAGCTAGAAACACCATCAGTTTTGAGCCAACCGGCGAAGCCTACGGTCTCGACTAGCCAAGCATCGGTGGGGCCATCTTCTTTAGCTCGACCAGTACAAGAGTCCCTGGGACTTGACCACAATGTCAAGCCCAACGAGCAGCAGGTGTCGCATAACCCGACCAACCAATAGTATAGACTATAGCTATAGAAGAAGATGTAGTTGTGTTATTGTAAACTTGGACCTTTTCAGGCAAGCTTGTAATAACGTAACTGTATATCATAAGCTTGTTTGTTTTGTGAAAAACGTATTTAAGCTTAAATCTCGTGTTGGTGTAACTAAGTGAGAACATGTTAGCGTTCTGTTTAGTTGTACCAGTTTAGTCAACACGTCATCCTGATAGGTTTGTATGGCCCTGGTTTGTCTTGTGGTTGGAGTGTGAGGAGCATAGCCTGTGCACACGTAGACGCAGACAAGTCAAACCAGAGGGGACCTACCGATCACCCACAGCTAGAGAGCAGATCTCATGCACGCGTTGGGAGGAACCAAAGACAGGGCCTGCTCCAAAAACTCGGGAAGGAATGGAGGTCGGTTTTGACTGGTTAAGTTAGAATAATAATGGACTTCGAGGTGACACATTAGAGTGGTCGGAGAAATCATAGTAGCTTTATTGAATTAAATCGAAAGTACAAGAGGAGTACATATCTTAGCAGTTAAGCATAGAAATGCCTAAGGTTGTCGATGTGCCATGAATTGGGTACGTCCGTACCATCCAGGTGAGCTAACTTGTAAGACATAGGTCATGTAACTTCCTTGATCATGAAGGGCCCTTCCCATGGAGTTGCGAGTTTGTGGACACTTCAGAACCAGGTCCTCGACCACCAAGAACCACTCCTTAATGTTCTTGTTATAGTACCTACACAAAACAGCAAGGTATTTGGCTATATGTACGCAAGAATTGAGCCGCTTCTCTTCTGCACTATTCACTTCCAGCTCCCGCGCTTCATTGGCCTTGTCTTCGTCGAAGTTCTCTACCCATGCTGATCTGAAGGCTATATCTGCTAGGAGCACTACCTTAGCGCCATAAACCATAATGTATGGTGATACGCCGGTATTGCGACTAGCTAGGTTCTGAGGCCCCAGACCATGGCTGGTAATTCTTTGAGCCATATTCCATGAGCCTTGTCGTTTTCTCTGTACATCCTCTTCTTAAGTGCATCCAAGATCATACCATTTGCCCGCTTGACCTATCCATTAGCTCTAGGGTGTGCCACCGAGACATATTTTACTACTATGCTCCTTTCATCATAGAAGTCCCAAAAAGCGTTCCTAGTGAACTAAGTGCCTAGATCAGTGATGATGCTATTGGGTATGTCGAAGCGGTGCATGACCTGGTCGATAAACGTGATAGCCTTTTCTAAAGATGCCTGTACTAGAGGCATGTACTCTATCCACTTAGAAAATTTGTCGATCAAGACAAAGACACATGTAAATTTCCCAGGAGCTGGTTTGAAGGACCCGATCATATCCAGTCCCTAGCATGCGAAAGGCCAAGAGGTTGGTATTGTCTAGATCTCATGTGCTGGTATATGTATTCTCTTGGCGAAGAACTGACAACCCTCATAATGGTGGACTAGCTTCTCTGCATCGGCCACAGCTGACGGCCAATAGAACCCTGCTCAGAAAGCCTTGCCAACCAGCGTTCTCGAGGCCACATGGTTGCCACAGGAGCAGGAGTGGATTTGGTCTAGGAGATGTTCACCATCCTCCTAGGTTATACACTTCATCAAGATTTCCTCCTTTGCATTCTTGCGCCATAATTTTGCCATTGACGAGCAGATACTACTTACTGCGACGCATCAGGTGCTCGTTCTCTGTCCGATCAGTGTAACCACTACCATCTATTAGGTACTTGATGAAAGGTACTCTCTAGTCAGGCTCGTTAGTGGTCGGAGGTGGTTCGGTGGTGCTTGATGTCAGAACCGTAGCCACCAATAGCTGGTCTGGAGGCTTGTCGACCGTTGGATCTTCCTCTTAGATGGAAGGTGTGAGCAGGTCCTGAATGAATATGCCATGTGGGACTTTGGCTCAGGATGATCCTAACTTTAACAGCGCATCTGCTACTTGATTTTTGTCCTGGACCACGTGTGTGTACTCAATGCCATAGAACTTGCCTTCTAGCTTTCTGACCGATTTGCAGTATTCATCCATCTTTTCGCTGGTCGTGTCCCAATCCTTGTTGAGTTGGTTGATGACTAGAGCCAAGTCTCTATAGACATAGAGATGTTTGACACTGAGCTCAACCGTAATGCGCAAACCATGTAGGCATGCTTTATACTCGGCGGCATTATTAGATGCTGGGAAATAAATCCTGAGGACGTACTGGAGCTACTCCTTGGATGGTGACACAAAAAGGACTCCTGCTCCTACACTATCGATGTTGAGAGAGCCATCAAAGTACATCTTCCAATACTCATCGGGCCCCTGAGAGGTAGGTGTGCTTAAGTCTATCCACTCGACGATGAAATCAACGAGTGCCTGAGACTTGATTGTAGTACAGCTTGTGAATTCCAAGGAGAAAGGGCATAGCTCCATTGCCCATTTGACAATGCACCCATTCGCATCCTTGTTGCGAATGATGTCTCCCAGAGGATACTCAGTCATGACCACCACACGATATCCGTCGAAGTAATGTTTCAACTTTTGGGATGTTATTAGTATGGCGTATATCAGTTTCTAAATCTATGGGTACCTAGTCTTGGATTCATTGAGTACCTCACTGATGAAATAGATTGGTCACTATACCTTGTAGGCGTGGCCAGGCTCATCGCGCTCGACCACCATGGCAGTGGAGACCACCTGATTAGTTGCTGCAATGTAAAGTAGGAGAGTTTCATCTTCTCTAGGAGCAGTGAGGACCGGAGGTGATGTAAGGTATTGTTTTAGCTGTGTGAAGGCGGCGTCTGCTTCCTCTGACCACTCAAAACTCTTGGATGCTTTGAGCAGCTTGAAAAATGGTAGTCCTTTCTCTCCTAATCTTGATATGAAACGGCTGAGAGTAGCCATGCATCCGGTAAGCTTCTGGACATCCTTCACCTTTTTAGGCGGCTTCATGTCTAAGACAGCTTTGACTTTCTCTGGGTTAGGGCATATGCCGTCGTGACTGACGATGTTGCCAAGCAATATACCAGAAGGAACACCAAAGATGCACTTCTTTGGGTTTAACTTCCATTGAAATGTATTAAGGGCTGCAAAGGTGCATGCCAGGTCATCAACAAGGGTATGTGCTTCCTTGGTCTTGACAACTACATCGTCGACATAAGCCTCGATGAGGTCATCTTTTATCTCATCTTTGGGGCAGGCCTGTATGGCACGTTGATAGGTAGCCCCAGCATTCTTGAGCCTAAACAACATGGTCGTGTAGCAGTAGGCGCCAAAAGGCATGATAAAAGATGTCTTGATCTGGTCATCCTTTTTGAGAGCGATCTGGTGATAACCAGAGTAGCAATCGAGAAAGGAAAGCAGCTCGCAACCGGCAGTTGAATCTACGACCTTGTCTATGCGAGGTAAGCCGAAGGGGTCTTTAGGGTAGTGTTTGTTGAGATCGGTGTAATCAATGCACATTCTCCATTCATTATTCTTTTTGCGTACAAGAACTAGGTTGGCTAACCACTCCGGATGATACACTTCTTTGATAAATCCGGCTGCCAAAAGCCATGTAACTTCTACCCTAATCGCCTCCTTCTTGTCACGAGCGAATTGTCATAGCTTCTGCTTGATAGGTTTGGCCTTGCTGTTGACATTCAAGGAGTGCTCGATCAGATTCTGAGGTACACTGGGCATGTCAGTAGGTTTCCATGCGAACACAGCCACATTGCTCCTTAAGAACCTAACGAGTGCGTCTTCCTATTTTGGATTTAGGTTGGCCCCGATAAGGGCCGTTTTGCTAGGATCACCGTCGACCAGCTGGATCACCTTATGCTCCTTGGACTTGATGTTCTTGCGTGGAGCCTCAAGCTCGGGGACCTCCAGGTGGTCGGGTAGGGTCTTCTTGGTGTCGAGCATGGTCTCAGCCATGCAAATAGAGAGGTCGTGAGCCTCTACTATTTTGAAGTTGTCGTCCTCATAGGTATAAGCTGCGTATACGTTGCCCTTGAGAGTTAGAACTCCTTTCTCGATAGGCATCTTGAGCACCAAATACCTGTAATGAGGTATGGCCATGAACTTGGTGAGCGATGGTCTACCAAGGATAGCATGGTAGGTGCTGTCGAAGTCAGTGACCACGAAGTTAACATAGTCGGTGCGGAAGTGGTCTGGGGTCCCAAACTACACAAGTAGCATGATCTGCCCAAGAGGTGTAGAGCTCTATCTGGGGAGAACACCCTAGAACTATGCCTCGTATGGCTTGAGATCTGCCTGGGTTATCTTCAGGGCCAGCAGACTATTCTTGAATAGTATATCGATGGAGCTGCCACCGTCAATCAGCACTCTATCGAACTGAACCTTGTTGATACAAGGATCGAGGACCAGGGGAAAATGTCCTGGTTTAGGTATTGCGGCCCATTGGTCCTTTCTACTAAAGGAGATCTCGCGGTGAGACCAAGGAGGGAGCCGCGGATTGGTGATGAGGTTGTCGGTGTTGGCCACGTTCAAGCAAGCATCGGCGAGCAACTTGTGTTCTCGTTTGGTCTCGATGGACACTTTGCCTCCAATGATGGTGTGCACGCGATCTGTTGGCTTGATGTACTTGTGACGGTGATCTGTGTCTTCATCATCGTTGTCCTTGTTGCACTGTTCCCCTGCATTGTTAGGCTTGTCGGATGTTTCTGGAGCTTGTTGATGCGTGTAGATAGACTTGAGAACGCGGCAATTCTCCATGGTATGGTTTGACTTGGGATGAAGCTGGTAGGGCCCTTTCAATGCTTTGGTGTAGTCTTCTTCATAGTTATGATGTCCGCCACCTTTTTTAACAGTGTTGACCTCGCCGTCATCTTTCTGAGCACGCTTTCCCCTATAATCGTCATGGCGGTTACACCGCTGATTACGTTGGTCGTGGTGGTCACGGGAGTCATTGCGCTGGTTGCGGTGGTCAAAATTGTCGTTCCGACCACGGTTGCTATGGTAGTCGTCGTAGTGTGGGTGGGGGGG
Source organism: Miscanthus floridulus (assembly GCF_019320115.1). Classification (NCBI taxonomy): domain Eukaryota; kingdom Viridiplantae; phylum Streptophyta; class Magnoliopsida; order Poales; family Poaceae; genus Miscanthus; species Miscanthus floridulus. The sequence continues at coordinate 76,830,303 of NC_089585.1, forward strand.
GGGGGGTGGTTGGAGCGTGGAGCCCTTGCTGCTTCTTCGATAATTATCTTTTTGGCATCGTTGGCATTTGCATATTTTTTAGCAGTGGCTAGGAGCGTTGTGACTGATTCATGTCTCTTGCGGAGGAGCTTGTCCCTTAGGGCATCGTGGAAGTGGAGGCTAGTGATGAAAGCCTCGATTGCCTCGTTGTCAGAGATTGACGGGCCCTTGATGCACATCTCCGAGAAACACCGGATGTTCTCGCGTAGTGGCTCATCTTTCTGATCTCGAATCCGCTGTAGATCATATTTGTTGCTGGGTTGCTCGCAAGTAGCAATGAAGTTGTCGATGAAGGCTTGCTTGAGCTCTTACCAAGAATCAAAGTAGTTCGCTGCAAGCTGACCAACCATTGGTGACCTGCGTGGCCAACAGCGACTGGGAAGTAGTTAGACATGATGTGCTCATCAGCCATGGCTGATCTGCATGTAGTTTTGTAGAGCATGACCCATAATTCGGGGTTCTCCTTGCCATCGTACTTCTGAAGTTTTTCGAGCTTGAAGTTCTTGGGCCATATGACTTGGTGAAGGTGCGGAGTAAACTACTTCAAACCCGATGGGCCGTGGGCAGTATCATATTCCATACGGTGATAGCTTTTATGGGATGCACGATCATTGGCTCTTTGGTTGATGCGATCACGCAGATCACATCCTCTGAGGTAATGGCAGAGATCGTTATTGCCATCATAGCGATCTTGGTTGCCATTCTGATTAGCCCTACGACTATGGTTATTGCGGCGATTATCGTGATTGTCTCAGCGGTTGTCGTCCCGAACGACGCGGCAGTTGTTCTCCTGATGACGGTTGTCGTCTCAACCACCATCATGGCCACCATTTCTATCTTGACGGTTGTCTGATGGGTCGTTGTTGCGTGAGCCATGTTGGTTGGGTGGCTGTGAGCAACTTGAGTACTGGCAGCTATGGCTTGATTCGATTGAGACGGATGGAGCCCGGGCTTGATTTATGATCTCTGTGGTCTAGGCCATAGCAGCCGTCAGGTAAGCTTGTATATCGTCGTGAACTGCCTGTTTTTCCGAGGTATTGGGTAGCCGTTGCATTGTCGCCTTAGCGATGGCTACGTTGGCGCTTGGAGTCCTGAATACCTATTTGTCCCCCACCCTATCGAAGGCATTGTTGAGGTCGCGTGGCTGGACCCTTATACGTCGTGCCTCCTCTTCTGCTTTGGCTTCAATTTGTCGACGATTAAACCGGTCAATATTGCGTGCTTCGCGTGCAAGCCTTTCTTGTTCTATTTTGTCGACTGTCGGTGGTTCGTCATTACTGACAACATTGATTAAGTCCCCTCGCCTTGGTGGGAAAGACGGGAATTGTGGGAACCCCAGGGTGTGGTCTGGGATATCCAAATCGTACTCAATGCCTTCATCATCATGATGCTGGAGCTCGGTGTGAATAGAGGCACTAGATGTGATGCCAGACGAGGAGCTAGAGCCACCCACTTGGACTGTGTGGACGGATCCTTCCTGATAATCCTCAATCTGGACCATGTTGACAAAGTTGCATGGCTTTGGCCGAGGTCGATGTATAAAACACTGATCTGAGCAGCGTTGTATATTGTACGTGTAGTTGGAGGCAGTGTTTCACAGGCCATAGGGCTGGACCTAGTAGTTCTCCATCGAGGCTTCATACTCGAAGAGCCGGAGACCCATCACGGAGGCTGGCCGGCGATGAGCGGAGCGCCCTTCAGGAGTAGATGTGACCACGAGATCTGTACCAAGTCGTGCAGGACGACTGGCCTGAGCTAGTTGGGTAGATCTATTGTGGGTTGTGGTTGCCTGCTCATTAGGTTGACTTTGAATTGAACTTACCAGAGCTAGGGTTTCAGCAAGCTTGGTGTCGACCCGATCGATGGAGTCAAGCAGGTCGGTGTCGTCGATCTGCTTCCCTTTGTAGCGAGGAAGCGAACGACGGGTTGTCGGCGTGGCTAAAGACAATGCAGGCATGGTCGGAGTTAGATCCACCATGGTTAGAGCCAGATCCATCATGGTCGGAGCCAGATCCACTGTGGTCAGAGCCAGATCCACCATGGTCAGAGCCGTAGCTGATGCAGGTGAAGCAGTGTCAACGTAGATTGAATCCGCGCCTCCTCTGTGGTCATGGTGATGAAGTCGTCGGAGCTGGTGGTCTAGGTGATCTGGCCGACGATGAACATAAGGTCGTTTGGCGTAGCTACGGAGCCAGAGATGATGACCATCTTGTTCACTTGGAGAGCATTACACACACCCCCTACCTGGTGCGCCACTGTCGATGAAATATGGTCGGCAGTCTACCTAGGGGTATGCCCAAGGTAGTAGATTGTCGGTAGACAGATGCGCAAGCCACAAACAAGACGGTGATGCAAGACAGACACAAGGTTTTATCTAGGTTCGGCCACCGTAAAGGTGTAATACCTATGTCCTGCGTATGATTGTATTGCTGTATGTCAATGAGAGATGTTTTTTAGAGGGGTCCCCTGCCCGCGTTATATAGTCCAGGGGATAGGGTTATAGATCTAGAAACTAATCCTAGCTAGTTACAATTGCCATAGGTGGCCGGATAAGGATTCCTATTCGAACCGACCAGGATCTTGCTTGATCTCCAAATCTGCCTTGACTCAATGCGCGGGACTCCAAACAGGTTGGCCGGGCTGTGCGTCATCTTTTAGTGGACTGGACCCCCTGATCCGGGCCGGCCCAAGCCTAACCGTAAGGGTATAGGGGTTAATACCCCCATAGTTAGCAAACCCTGTTCTTGTTCAAAAAAAGAATAAAGAATGGAGAATGTGTGTTGATTGTACTGATCTTAACAAACATTGCCCTAAAGACCCCTTTGGCTTGCCTCAGATAGACGAGGTTGTAGACTCCACCACTGGCTACAAACTGCTCTCCTTCCTTGATTGTTACTCCAGCTATCACCAGATTTCCCTGAAGGAAGAAGATCAGATCAAGACATCGTTCATCACGCCCTTCGGTGCTTACTGCTATAAAACTATGTCCTTCGGACTCAAGAATGCTGGAGCAACTTATCAAAGGGCCATCTAGATGTGCCTCGACCAACCGATTGGCCACAACATCAAAGCCTACATTGATGATGTGGTCGTCAAAACCAAGGCCGCCGATAATCTTATCATCGACCTTGAGGAAACCTTCGCCAACTTGAACAAATACCAATGGAAGTTGAACCCTTCAAAGTGCATCTTTGGAGTTCCATCTGGTATAATGCTGGGCTACATTGTTAGTGCTTGAGGCATCGAACCTAACCCTGACAAAGTCTCCACCATCACCAACATGAAACGACCAACACATGTCAAGGATATACAGAAGCTTATAGGCTACATGGCCGCCTGTAGCCGCTTCATATCACGCCTCGGCAAAAAAGGGCTACCTTTCTTTAAGCTCCTCAAGGCCTTCGAGCGCTTCTCCTGGTCAAAGGAAGCAGACATAGCTTTTGAGCAACTCAAGTTGTTCTTAACAAAGCCTCCGATCATGATAGCGCCATGACCAGATGAAACTGTTGATCTACATCGCCGCCACTTCCCGCGTTGTCAGCACAGCTATTGTTGTCGAACATGAGGAAGCTGAGCATGCCTACAAGGTGCAACGTCTGGTGCACTTCATAAGCGAGGTACTTAATGAGTCCAAAACTCGTTATCCTTAGGTATAGAAGCTGTTATATGCAATCCTAATTACGTCATGCAAGCTCCGACTTTATTTCGACTATTACAAGATCACCGTGGTCACTGAGTTCCCTCTGGGGGACATTCTCCACAACAAGGAGGCCAACGGTCGCATCATCAAGTGGGCCATTGAGCTCGGTACTTACTCCATTGAATTTAGAAGCAGGCCTACCATCATGTCACAAGCGCTCGCTGATTTCATCGCTAAGTGGACTGAGATCCAAGAGCCTATCACTGCCACTTGCCCCGAGCATTGGGTGATGTACTTCGACGGCGCCCTTAACATCAACGGTGCTAGAGCGGGCATTATGTTCATTATGCTGACTAAGGATAAGCTCCGGTACATTCTCCGAATGCACTTTCTGGACTCCAACAACGCCGCCAAATATGAAGCATGTCTCCATGGACTCCGTATAGCCATCGAGCTCGGTGTCAAACGCCTCATGGTGTATGGTGATTCTACGCTGGTCATTAATCAGCTAAACAAAGACTGGTCTTGCTCCAGCGAGAAGATGGACGCATATTGCGCTGAAATCAGGAAGCTCGAAGGAAAATTCTACGGCATCGAGTATCACCATGTGGTACATGACCAAAATCAGCTCGCCGATCACTTATCCAAGCTGGGCTCTTCTCACGCCGCGATCCCGCCAGGGGTCTTCATTCAAGATCTCCTAGATCCATCCATCAAAGAAGATAAGGAAGTTGAAGAGGTTCCCCCTGCCGAGCAGTTGGTACTTGCGGTACCTTCGACGGTCGCCGATTGGAGGGAGCAATTCATCAAGTACCTCACCAGCACAGAGGTACCCACCGACAAGACTAAAACTGAACGCCTAGTTCGTCGAAGCAAGCTTTACATACTGGTGGACGACAACTTGATGAGGAAAAGTGCCAAGGAAGGGATACTGCAGAAATGCATCACCCAAGAGGAGGGAGTAAAGCTACTTCTTGAAATTCACTCTAGTTCCTGCGGCAACCACATGGCCTCTAGAACACTGGTTGGCAAGGCTTTCTGAGTTGGTTTTTATTGTCCTACAGCCATCACTGATGTAGAAGACCTTATCCGATGTTGTGAAGGATGCCAATTCTTCGCCAAGCAAATACACGTGCCGGCGCAAGAGCTACAAACCATCCTAGCTTCCTGGCCCTTTGCATGTTGGGGACTAGACATGATCGGGCCTTTCAAACTAGCACCAGGTGGTTTCTAGTACGTGTATGTTGCCATCGACAAGTTCTCCAAGTGGATTGAATATAAACCACTTGTCTCGGCTACTACAAAGAAAGCAGTTGAGCTCTTCGAAGATATCATCCACAGGTTTGGTCTGCCGAATAGCATCATCACCGATCTCGGAACTACGTTTACTGGCCCTCACTTCTGGGACTTTTGCAAAGACTATTGCATCTTTGTCAAATATGTCTCCGTTGCCCATCTAAGAGCCAACGACCAGGTCGAACGGGCGAACGGCATGATCCTTGATGCCATCAAAAAATGACTATATCAGAAAGAAGAAAAGCACCCGGGCAGATGGCTCAAGGAGCTTCCAGCTATAGTTTGGGGACTGCGTACTCAAGCTAGTCGTAGCACTGGCGTAACTCCATACTTCTTGGTCTATGGCTCAAAAGCCATACTACTTGTGGCAGAACCTCCTAAGTTATAGGGCCCACATGCACCTGTCACTGTCCGGCGACCTCTGACATCTATGCATATGTTTCCATGAACTTAAAAAGACTGTCGGGTGTCCTCGGGGAACCCCGAATCATCCACAATTTCTGAGTAGGATCACGTTACAGAGTTTATTGTAGTATTACAACATTTATTCAAATATCAAAACCAGAGTAAAAATAGCAGAAGTCTTACGATAACATAGTTTACAAACTAGTTATTTCAAACCTTACAAACTAAGTTCTTTAATTATTAAAAACCATAGTAGTAGTGGAGTGGCATGATTAATATATACATAACACACAAAATAAACATCCTGCCCAAGGATCACACATTTACTTCTCATCGTCAGAACGAACGATAGTCATGCAGCACGATCCAAAACAGATCTACTCATGAGGCTCACCTGCAACAAGGGGTCAACGAACCCTGAGTACAAAAGTACTCAACAAGACTTATCCAAAATATTAACTGATAAACTCAGTAATGCAGGCTCAGGGATTCAAGGTATAGCTTTAACAATGATCAAAGTTCTTTTGCGTAAAAGCTCTTTTAACAACATTCTTTATATAGAAAACTTCTCAAGAATTATATACAAAGCTGACACGATCTGCACTGAGATCATGAAACTTCATATTCAGCACCTTCACAAGCCTTATTCAAGTTCCGATTATTAATTCTACAATGATGAACAGTGAGTTGAGTCTACTTAACCGAGGAGCAACGACGATTCGAACCGATTATAAACCCAGCTGGGAATTCCAAACCACACGACATATGTAGGTCCCTGACCTCCATATACCAACCTACCCTCGGATCCTCTAAAATAAGAACGGGTCCGCGCCACCCGAGAACATAGTACTCCACCATTCTAGCCCATGGCCACGTGGGTACACGCTATTCCCGCCATCTCTCCACTCCCAGTGTGCGAGTAGCCATTCTTGTAATAGAATTGCCAAGTTCAGGCTTACCGGAGTATGTGGTTAGTACTACAAATTCTCACCTCATGCAATTCAACAACGGACGTGCCTTAATCGACACAGGCGGAAAGAACCCGCTCACAAGACCTCCATGTCTGGTGGCTCACACACACCGAGTCCGCCCGGTCTAGATTTATTACTCCACATTCCCATATCACATGCTAACATAATTAACCAATGTTCCATTTACAACTAGCAGGTGGCAGGTAGTCACCCGACTTTCATCGTTCTACGTATAGCTAAGGAAAACTAGGCATATACGAGTTTAAAACAGGTAATATGGTAAATATAGAATAACAAGGGTGGTAATGCACCAATTAGGCTTTTACTTAACTCTTAATCACTTAATGCAGTAATAGAAAGCAAAAGCGAAATTAATTTATAAAATACAAGGTAGGGTTGTATGCATCCAGGGCTTGCCTTCGTTGACAGAAAAGTCCGATTCCTGCGACGTTACACAAGTATTCGATCCGACCTCAACAGACGGATAAACTTCTTCCACGACTTGATTAACTACCACGTGTTCACCTTCGTTCACTACACGTAATAACAATGCCATGTTTAACATGATGCGGAATACGAAATATGATGCTTGATGATGGATGCAAAGTTAATAATTTGAATACAACTTTCCTTCGCGGTACAGTTGCAAGTCAAACAAACTAAATCTTTTTCGTAACACATATATCAACTACCGAGGATCATTAACAACAAATGACCCGAGGTCATCACTCAATTCCAAAATTCCAAACAAAAACCTAAATCATTAAAGGTTACTATTTGCTTTTATGAATTAATTATTTAATTCAACATTATGAAATAAATCAACTTATTCTATTTGAGCTCAAAATTTTAGTACAAGTTCATTACATGTTAACTAAGTGGCAAAACAAATTTCATAATTTTTGGATAAATAAATAAGCCTAGAAAAATCATGGAAATCCATTTATGAATAAATTGAGCAATTTTTATCACATTTAAAAATTACTGAAAACACTATTTCATATTTTTCTTAAATACTATACCTCACAGAGAAGTCACTCAAAAATTTTCATAATTTTTGGAGCTCTAAATAAATCTACACAAAAATAACAAAATAGACACTATTCATTCAAATCTGAAAATAGAAAAATTCATTTTGAACGTTGAGTCACTGACATGGTGACCCCACCGGTCATCTTCTACCTCCCGCGTGTTGACTACGATGACGACGGCGCTGACCGGCGCAAACTCACCAACGGTGAGATCAACGGCGACGACCAACGTACCAAAATGACCACATCATCCCGGCGCATCGACTGAAGGCGCTAGCTAGACGAATTACTACGAGTTACGAGCTTGGCGTCGGCCATGGCGGACGCGGTGGCTCGGCAGTGCTACGCCGGTGAAACGAAGCCGAAAACGGGGAAACAGAGGGCATGGGAAGGTCCAGTAGCTCACCACGAACACTACAGAGCAGAAAGCAAGGCTGGAGAAGCAGCGTAGATGCGGGTCGACGTGAACAGCAACGGCGGCGGAGCAAGGATCGTTGGTGACGGTGTGCCGGCGACTACAGTGGATAAAACGACCAATCAACAGCGAAATGAGCACTACGACATCGAGACGAAGCTAAAGGTACACCAATCAAGGGCAACAGCTCACCGACGGGCTCTGGCCACGGAGATGCGTATGCGACGGTGAGGTTACCGGCCGCGAGGAAGAAGGTGATGAAACTCGAGTTCCCGGTGAAGATAAGCCAAATTGGTGGGTCAGATGGACGCGCAAGGTTCAGGCGGAGCTGGGACTAGCTTATCAGCGACGGTGGAGCACGACAACGATGGCACGGGCTCGCCGGAGATGGAGCAGCGGCGACGGGAAAAACAGAGAACGAAGAAAGAAGAACGGCGGCGGCTCCAGAGCTTTATAGGGCAGCCAAGGAAGCGCAAAGCAGCCACGACGAAGCCTTCAACGCGCCAACGCGACGCCCAGACGGCCACGCGCGCGACTGGAAGCAAGCCAAAGCTCGCCGGCGGTGTAGCGCAAGCGGTGAACACTGTTCATCGAAAATTACAAGTTTGCCATTCGCCAAAATTCACAAATTACTCCCAAATTTCATAACAACTCAAAAATCTCCAAAAATAAAAGTTGTTCAAAATCAAAAGTTCTACAACTTTGCTTTTATAACCATCTCCTAATTCGGTCTAGATTTTGAGATGAACTTTTGAATTTGAATAGGGAAATTTACCGAATTATGCCTTTTTGATTTACTCAAAAATTTTCTAAACAACTTGAAAAACTCCAAAAACAAACTTTGTATAACTTACCAAGCTATACACTTTTGCTTTTGGGCCCAACCCTAAAATATGCTTAGATTTTGAAATGGATTTTTAGGGTAGGATTTAAATGTGGAAAAGCGGGGTTTTCTCAAAAAATTCAAAATCCAAACAAACATTGAACTTGAGTCAAACAATACATTGGAACACATACCTCATAAATATAAACTTGTATTAGTGTATGCATATCAAAGTTTTCACCAAATGCCAAATGCTTTGCAATGCATATGATGACATGTCAGATTTCAATATTTAAACACCCGAGGTGTTACAATCCTTCCCCCTAAAAGAAATCTCGCCCCGAGATTCAAAGCCATAGGGTAAGTAATGGAAAAGGAAATGTGTCGCGAGAACACATACAAACTCTATCCATAAAACAGCCGAGGTCCCTTTACAAAACACAATTTGTAGCAACCGAGCTCAACTAACACTACTCTATTCTATATTGACGCTAGAAACTCTAGAAACTTTTCTAACAAGTAATCTTCTGATTCCCAAGTAGCTTCCTCTTCTAAATGTTGATTCCATTGTATTTTATAGAACTTGATTGTCCGTCTTCGAGTAACACGATCTTTCTGATCTAACACTCGGATAGGATATTCGGAATAAGTTAAATCCGGTTCTAGTTCCACTCCTTCAACTTCAAAATTCTGTTCAGGCACTCGGAGACACTTCTTCAATTGAGAAACATGGAACACATCATGCACAGCTGCAAGATGTTCAGGTAATTGCAAGCGATATGCCACTTTTCCATACCTTTCCAAAATTTGATATGGTCCAATGTATCGGGGTGCCAACTTTCCTTTAACACCAAAACGGTTAACTCCCTTCATTGGTGATACTTTCAGATATACAAAATCTCCTTTGTTGAATACCAATGGTCTCCGTCGTCTATCTGCATAACTCTTTTGGCGGGACTGAGCTATCTTTAAATTACTCTGTATTTGTCTAACCTTGTCTTCTGTTTCTTTCACAAGGTCAACTCCAAAGAATCTTCTTTCTCCAGGTTCAGACCAACTCAATGATGTTCTGCATCTAGACCATAGAGTGCTTCAAATGGAGCCATTCTAATGCTTTCCTGATAACTATTGTTGTATGAGAACTCGGCCAAAGGTAAGCATTCGTCCCACTTATTGGAATAGTTAAGGACACAACACCTTAACATATCTTCAAGTACTTGATTAACCCTTTCAGTCTGTCCATCAGTCTGCAGATGATAAGCTATACTATACAGAAGTTTGGTACCCAATGAAGAATGCAATTGTTTCCAAAAGTTGGAGACAAACTGTGTACCTCTGTCTGACACAATAGTCTTGGGTACTCTATGCAAACTCATGATTCTTGCTAAGTACATCTTGGCATATTGGATTATAGGATATATTGTCTTGACTGGAAGAAAATGTGCTGACTTAGTGAGTCGATCTACAATAACCCATACTGAGTCAAATCCTTTTGATGTCTTGGGTAGACCAACAATAAAATCCATACTTATGTCCTCCCACTTCCAAGATGGAATAGGCAATGGTTGTAATTCACCAGCAGACCTCAAATGTATAGCTTTCACCTTTTGACAAGTATCACACTTCGCTATATATCTAGCAATTTCTATTTTCATTTTAGTCCACCAGAATCTTTGCTTCAAGTCATGGTACATCTTGTTGCTTCCTGGATGGATTGATAACCTAGTAGCATGTGCCTCATCTAGAATTGACTGCCGCAACTCAAGAACTTTTGGTACCACCAGGCGATCCTTGAACCATAACACATCTTCATTGTCAATACTAAAGCATTCTGCTTTTCCATTCTTGACTCTTTCCTTAATATGGGCTATACCCTTGTTTTCCTTCTGAGCAGTAATAACTTGATCTCGAATAGGGGCTTCAATAATTATGTTGGTCAAACTTCCTTGTTGAATTACTTCTACATTCAACTTTTCCATTTCTTGACATAAATTCAAACCCATTGTTCTCACTGTCAGACAATTGCAATAACTTTTGTGACTAAGGGCATCTGCAACTACATTTGCTTTACCAGGGTGATAATGTACTTCCAAGTCATAATCCTTAATCAGTTCTAACCATCTTCTCTGTCGCATGTTCAACTCTGACTGAGTAAAGATATACTTTAAGCTTTTGTGGTCTGTATACATATGACACGTATTACCAAGCAGGTAATGCCGCCAAATCTTCAGAGCATGAACCACAGCTGCTAACTCCAAGTCATGGGTCGGATAGTGTTCTTCATGTTGCTTAAGTTGCCGGGATGCATAAGCAATGACTCGACCTTCTTGCATCAATACACATCCAATACCAATACCTGAAGCATCACAATAAACATCAAACGGCTTCTCGATGTTAGGTTGGGCTAATACTGGTGCAGTGGTTAACAGTCTCTTCAAAGTCTGGAAAGCCTCCTCACAATCTGATGACCAGACAAACTTAACTTGGTTCTTCAACAATTCAGTTATGGACTTTGATATTTTTGAGAAATCTGGAATAAACCGGCGGTAATATCCCGCCAAACCCAGAAAACTCCGAACTTGATGAACTGTGGTTGGCGGTTTCCAATCAAGCACATCCTTCACTTTGCTTGGATCAACTGCAACTCCTTCGGCTGACAAGACATGTCCAAGAAATTACACTTCCTTAAGCCAAAAATCACACTTGCTGAACTTGGCATATAGTTGATGTTCCCTCAAACGGGTCAGAACAATTCTGAGATGTCCCGCATGTTCTTTCTTATTCTTGGAATATACTAAAATGTCATCAATAAACACCACTACAAACTTGTCTAGCTCAGGCATGAATACTGAGTTCATTAGATACATGAAATGAGCTGGAGCATTTGTCAAACCAAAAGACATTACCAAGTATTCATATAATCCATATCTTGTGGTAAACGCCGTTTTGGGAATATCCTCAGGCTTTATCTTGATTTGGTGATATCCTGATCTCAAATCTATCTTGGAGAAAACTTTGGCTCCGGCCAATTGATCAAAAAGCAGATCTATCCGAGGTAATGGATACTTATTCTTGATGGTCACTTCATTCAATGGACGATAGTCGACACATAACCTCAAAGTCTCATCTTTCTTTTTCACAAAAATTGCCTGACATCCCCAAGGTGAGGAACTAGGTTGGATAAACCCTTTCTCAATCAATTCTTGTAACTGAGTCTTCAACTCGGCCAATTCCTTAGGTGGCATCCTATAAGCTCTCCGAGAAATTGAAGCTGTTCCAGGTTGTAACTCTATATTAAACTGTACATCCCTATCAGGTGGTAGATCGGGTAAATCTTCAGGAAACACATCCAGAAATTCACACACTACCAGAATATCTCTAATCTCTTTGACAGCAGTTGCACAAATCTTGCCCACTGATCTTCTTAGGATTGGAAGTTGGATAAGAAGTTGAGAATTACTATCAGGCAAATTCACTCATAAGGTCCTATTCAAAGCATCTATAACAGCCTTATGCTGATACATCCAATTCATTCCCAAAATTACATCTATATCCTGATCCTTAAGGATAATCATGGTAGTGGGAAAAATATGCCCACCCAGGTTTACAGGTACCTGGTATGCCATTTCCTTAGTACATAGACGTCCCCCGGGCGACTGTATAAAGAAACTTTCCTTTGTTGCCCCAATTGAAATTTCATGCTTCACGACAAATGTTCTATTGATGAATGAATGCGATGCGCCAGAATCAAAAAGTATAACTGCAGGGTGATTGGCAACAGGAAACATACCCATCATCACTGGCTCCCCTTCCGGAATTTCTCTAGCTTGAATATAGAACACCCGTCCTGTCTTCCTCTCATCTTTGCCCTTTTGAGCATTCTGATTGGGGTTCTTGTTTGGTGCCTGACCCTGTTGTTGATTAGTAGGGGCCTTCTGATAATTTTGATTAGCCTGCCTAGGATATGGACATTCCCTAGAGAAATGACCAGTTCTTCCACAATTGTAACACGGATAGTTGTGACCCTAGGATGTTGGAGCATTGCCACCAGGAGCATTGGTTGACTGTGAACTCGGATAGGTTATAGCAGGACGGACATTTGACTGTTGCCCAGCTTGGAACTGCGGTGGATGATAAGGAGGACGATTATGATGTACTGGATGATAAATCACCCTCTGCCTCTTCTGATTTCCACCAAAAGATCCAGACGGCACACTCTTTTTCTTTTTGAGCTCCTTATGCTGCCGATACTTTGATTCTGAAGCAATTGCAATATTTACTGCCTCATGGTAAGTAACATTGGTGCAAGTGGTCATCATAGTCTGCAACTTGGTATTCAGGCCTCTCATAAACCACCTCTTCTTCTTGGCATCAGTATTGACATGTTCGGATGCATATTGGGACAGATGATTAAATCTTCCCACATACTGCATCACGTTTTGATCTCCTTGTTTCAAAGCAAGGAATTCATCTAGCTTCATAGCCATCACTCCTTTAGGGATATAATGGGCTCTGAAGGTAGTATGGAACTCAGCCCAAGTTATTGGAATACCAGCAGGTTGCATAGCCACTAAGTTTGCCCACCAAGCACTTGCTGCTCCTCTAAGTTGTTGGGCGGCAAACGTAGGTTTCTGATACTCCGTGCATGGGATAAGGTCAAATTTCTACTCCATGGTTTGAAGCCAGTCATCAGCCTCCAATGGTTCATCTGCCTTGGTGAACACTGGGGGTCTTGTGTCTGTGAAATCAACATATGTAGCCTCTTGTCGGTTATGGTGGCGTCCATGGTTTCCGTACATCTGATTCTGATTACTCTGGGCCATCTCATGAAGCAAACAAGAATTTTTAGCCGTCACATTGACAAGTGCGGTTATAGCATCAGCTAAATTGGTTGGAACTGGTGGCGGATCTGGAATACCATCCTCATCTTGTGAAGTTCCAGGAATATACGAACCTCGCGTACGACGCATCTGCTCATAACAAACCAAACTTTATTCACATGTCTTTATTGAATTGTACCAAAGCTTACTCTAGACACATTACAAGGAGTTTACTAATGTACAAACAAACCCATGAGTACGAGAACAAAACTACTTAACTTAACTAGAGCTACTATTATACAACTCTACTCTTTTCCTCAATTTCTTCAAACTTCAGGCTCGGTATCCATTCCGGAATTATTACCGCCTTCATCATCGCTTTCATCGATCATTACTAATTCTTCAGGATCTTCTTCTTCTTCCTCTCCTGATTCATCATCATCGGCAAGGATGACACCGGGGTCCATTGCATCCGCTTGAGGCTCATGATTCGGATTTAGTAGATTGCTAAGCCTATGAACCTCCTCATGTAGATACGTATTATGTTCTTCTAAATCTTCTACATAGAATTCTAGCTCATGAGTTCTAGCTCTAGCTACATTTTCCCTGTGCCAAGCTTCATTTCTTCCTTCCACCGTACGAACTAACATACTTTCGCAGTTCCTATGCGCGGTGGTGAGCTGCCTCAATTGACCCTGTAATTCTCCTATTTGTATAACATCCAAAGCCCTATCTCTAGTAGATTGTGCTAACTCCATAGAAACCCTCAGTATCTCTGCTTGGGGATCAGGCCTAGAACTGCTGCTGCTGGCACCATCATTTCTAGGGGCAAGTTGGTGACGAGGAACTCCTTTGGGTCCAGTGGACTTACGGGGCGTCATCTTGGCACGAGCCATACTGTAGGTAGCCAATTTAATCCAAGTAAGACCATTGATCAAAATCCAGAAAGTAGCTAAGATGGTTTACATTCCTCAAACCAGACTCACTACTTAACTCCAGACTAAGAGGTGAAGGAAGTAACAAGTGAATTATTCCTGATGCATGAATCATTCTTACGAACAAAAACATAAAAAATTTATAATGCACATAAACAACATTTATTTTTATATAGGGCATAGTATAATTACTACTCCACCACACAAAAACCTTTTTAATTAAATAGGGAATGGTGAGAAAGAAATAAGATAAGTTAGAAGCAATTTGGACTAAATTACCAAGTTAAATTTAGTCATCCAAATCATTTTGAAGTTTTTGTAAAACAATACAACAAAACCTTGTAACGATTGCTCTGATACCATTCTGTGGCAGAACCTCCTAAGTTATAGGGCCCACATGCACCTGTCACTGTCCGGCGACCTCTGACATCTATGCATATGTTTCCATGAACTTAAAAAGACTGTCGGGTGTCCTCGGGGAACCCCGAATCATCCACGATTTCTGAGCAGGATCACGTTACAAAGTCATTGTAGTATTACAACATTTATTCAAATATCAAAACCAGAGTAAAAACAGCGGAAGTCTTACGATAACATAGTTTACAAACCAGTTATTTCAAACCTTACAAACTAAGTTCTTTAATTATTACAAACCATAGTATGTGATAGAACCGACCAATTATACGAAATTAAGTAAGAAAATCATCCACCAGAGTAGACGATTGAGCAAACTTAAGCCCGTATAACCCGGTAGTCCGTGAAATCACGAAGGATTTCAAACCAACTCATGTCCCAGCCATGATCGTAATAAGTTTAGCGGTCACCATCACATATTACATAAAAGTTCGCAATCTCAGATAGATCAGAGTTTAAACATAGTTATTACAAACCAGTTCGAATAAAAGTAGCGGAAGTCATTTGTTCAAACCACACACACTCACGCGGAGTTTAAATATAGTGCCAGCGAATGATCATCTCCAACAAAAGCATCAGATGAGATGTAAGGAATGACCATGCCCATGGTCCTAAGCATCACCCATCGTAGGATAAAGGCAGTTGATACAGTAGCCGTAATACATCTGCCCATCTGCAACAATTGGGAATAAAACCCTGAGTACGAGAAGGTACTCAGCCAGACTTACCCGACATAACCGAAAATAAATGACACCAAGGATTATGAAGGGCTTTATAGTAGGGTAGCTGACTCATTTGCAAAAAGAAGCATTTTTAGCATTTCAAGAACCTGTCTAAAAGCATTATTGTCAAGTTAATTATTATTAACCTGTCAACTAGGTCTGCACCTATACTAGAGTAAACATGTGATTAAGCAGATAATGATAACCAATGATCATTAAACAACTTCCATACTGTCATATTCACTATAACTGTCCAAGTGTTCCATAACATTTACTACGATGAAGTAACTCAAGTCAAGTGCTCACTATCCAGGAGCGATGGCGATTCGAATCGATTCCTAACCAGCTGGTGATTTATTCCTTACACAAACCTCACTCACCCGCTAAAGTGAGATATTGATCACCGAGTCAACTTTCCAGGAATCTCGAGTTTGCCAGGAACCACATGTACCTGGGGGCCGACCGACTGCACTTTGGTCTTATCATCCCGCCCCCGTGTCCTACCACACCTGCTCCGGCACAGTGCGTTGCGGGCAATCTACTCGGCCCGAAAAATCTCCTAGCTTTGCGGTCGGAAGGTACTTTATCCGGCCAGCTAAATGTAAGGCATGCGTTCAGCATGACTCGAGGCCCAACAATGGTCGGTCCTTAATCGACACAGACGGAAAGCACTACAGTCCAAAACTCTACAAGTCTCCGTCCGGTCTCAACTTCATTTAACACTTAGTTATACCATGACTTCATAGTCATCCAAGCAGATCCAGGTAACCACCTATAGCTCGCAGGTGACAGGAAATCACCTGACTTCTACCGGTCTAAGCCAGCTAAGCATTGACTCGACTGCGGATACTAGGGTAACAAGGATATAGTATAACAAAGGTGAGCAAGGTAAAATGCAGCAACGGTTGCAAACAACTCCTGAACGTAATGCATCAATTTAAAGTAAAGTATTTAATTAAATAATTGCAAACCAGGAGAAAAATGCTCCGGGGCTTGCCTCTCTCGAAGGAGCTCGGACGGTGATCGGGGCACTCCGGAAGTTCCTCAACGTCCTCCTCGTCGGCTTCTGGCACTTCTTGCTGCTGCACCTCGAGCTGCTCCTCTGGCTCCTCGGGTATGACGACTGGGTTCTCGGTTTGCGATCCTGTATGATGCAATGCGCGTAAGTGATTATGCAAATGGTGCATCGAAGGAGATGAATGCAATGGATATGTTGAAATGCAAGGTAGTCAACATCATCCAAGAAACTATACTATAAGCACATGTCATCTACTGCATTCTCTTCTACTACTAATATGTTAAGCTAACATATCTTATGAAATGCTTCAAGGATACACCAAAGCTTTACTACTTTCTTAATCACACTTAAAGCAACACTTGCTTAAACCCTAATTAATAATAGGTTTGAATAGCAACATATATTTCTGATGCTCCTAAAAATCTGAGAAAATTACAGTAGCATAATACTACCCTAAACAGACTACCATAAAAATTTCATGGCATTTGGATAAGTAAACTATCCTACACAAAAATGACAAGCTATAGCATAAAAATGAGCATGAAATTACTTTGTACTATGAAAAGTGTCAAACAACAGAATTAATATTTTTCCTAGGTTCTTCATAGCATATAATGACTGTCCAAAAATTACCACATGCATGTTTTATACAAAGTTTGCTCTCTTAGCAAAATAACAAAAATTAGCCATTAAAGGCACTTGAACTACACCTAAAAATTTTCCCACAGCACATGCATGAAACATATTTTTCCTAGGAAGTACATGACCTAAGAAGATTAACAAACTTGAAATCATATTTTTCTGCAGACTATAGATTTTTCTACATATTTTTCAAGTTATCAGCAATATCCACGATCAAATAAAATCCTACAGAAAAGTATCCCAAAAATGACATGCAAAAATTTTCCCAAGTAGATCTGATGATAAGGAACATAGAAAAATTTGTTTCAACAAATTTGGAGCAAGTTTGATCACCCAAACAATTTTCAAACCATTTCAGATTTCAATTAACAAATAATAAATGGAAATCAATTTATTTAAGAAATACTGGGCCGGCCCGTGGGGAACAGCTGGCCCACGGCCACAACTAGCCTGCGTGGCCCGTGCGCGAGGGAGGGGAGATGGCCCAACAGGGCGTCAGCCCATGGCCTGGCTCGGCCTGGCCAGCCGAGGCAGGGTGCCTCGCCGGGGCGCGCGCTGGCACGACGGCGCGGCTCGGCCAGCGGCCGGCGGCCATCTCTGGCCACGATAGCGCAAGCAAGCGAGTGCAGGAGGTTCGCGAGGCAATGGCGAAAGCGAGCAGGCAGCTAAGCATGGCTGAGAAGGGGAGGAAGGGGACGCTCCACGGCGGCCGAGCACGGCGGCGCCATGGACGTTGGTGACGAGGCGCGGGGAAGCTCACCCTGGGCTCGGAAGGCGGCGCAAGCACGAGCGTGAGCCAAAGGGAGGCGAGGCGGAGTTGTGGGCGTGAGCAATCAAGGAATGGCGCGGTGGTGCAGGAGCTTGACGCCGGCGGAGCTACGGGCACGGCGAGGGCGGAGCTCGGGCGCTCGGCTCTAGAGGGGGGAGAAGAGGAAGCGCGGGTGCGAGTGAGCGAGCGCACGGGCACTGGCAGTTGAAGGCGGGCGCGTGGGCGCGGTGTCAGGCCGCGGCTGCCGCACGGCGGGTGACGCCGGCATGCGGTCGCCACACGGCGGACGTTCTCTGCCGCGGTCGTGGCGTGGCGCGGCGACCAGCAGGGGAACGGCGCGGCGCACGGGAGAAGGGCCAGCGCGTGGAGCTGGGCTGGGTCGGGGCGATGTGGGCCAGCGTGGGAGACGTGCGAGGCGCGCGGCTGGTGGGGACGCGGGCCAGGCCAGCTTCGGCAGACGGGCCAGAAACGAGGCGCAAGGCCCACGAAGGTAAAAACAAGATTTCTCAAATTAATTTGAATTCCTTTTTCATTCAAACGAATTTTTGGACTAAATCAAAGCAGTTTCAAACTTTGGGCCAAAAACAAAAGTTGCTCAAAATTTTATCCTCTACAACTTTGATTTTAAGACCAACGTCCAATTCATTATAGATTTTGAATTATACAATTAAAGTCAATTTTGACTTAATCCCTAATGTTTGGAGAATTATTTTTAAAGCAAAATTTGACAAAAATTCAAATACAAACCGTGCTCCAAAAATTGTGATAAACAATCCTAGATGATTTACAATCCTAACCAAACAAGTTCTACTAACCTAGCAAACAAAATTAGGGCAAAACAATTCTTAAACTGGTATATGCAACATTCAGGTTTCACGCATGTTTCAGATGTTTCAAAACAATGTTTCAATTGGTATGCACATGATTAAGCATGTAGGATTTGGATGCTTGATGATGCATGATATGCGTGATTTGTAGTGCCTAAATGTAGGCATAACACCGAGGTGTTACAGCCCTCCCCCCTTATAAAAATCTCATCCCGAGATTTGGGTTACGAACCATTTGTTATAAAATTCTTCATAAGCTTTTTGTAGATACTCTCCTGTTTCCCAAGTTGCATCTCCCTCATCATGATGATCCCACTGTATCTTGTATGTTTTCACCACACTATTCCGAGTAGCACGTTCCTTAGTGTCTAACACCCGAACTGGTTGCTCACGATACACCAAATCTGATTTGAGTTGAATACCTCGAGGTTCTATTCTTTCCTCTGGAACACGCAAACATTTCTTGAGATGTGATACATGGAAAACTAGGAAAATGGTACTCATTGTCTCAGGTAACTCTAACTTGTAAGCTACCGGACCTCTTCGTTCTAAGATCTTGTATGGTCCTACGAATCTCGCGGCAAGCTTCCTTCGGATTCCAAACCTTTTCTTCTTCATTGGCATGACTTTCAGATAAACATAGTCACCAACTTCAAACATAAGGGGTCTCCTTCTTTTGTCTGCATAGCTTTTCTGACGTGATTGGGCAGCTTTCATATTCTGCTGAATAATATGAACTTTCTTCTCGGCTTCTTCTACAAAGTCAATGCCATAATACCTTCTATCACCAGGCTCGACCCAATTCAATGGTGTTCTACATTTTCTGCCATACAAAGCTTCGAATGGGGCCATCTTGATGCTTTCTTGATAACTATTATTATAAGAAAATTCAGCTAGCAGTAACCATGACTCCCATGATCCCTTAGAAGATAATACACAGGCTCTTAACATATCTTCCAAAACAGCATTCACTCGTTCAGTCTGACCATCTGTCTGAGGATGATAAGCGGTACTGCGAATCAAACTAGTTCCTAAGCCTTTATGTAAATGTTCCCAAAAATGAGCCGTGAACTGCGAGCCTCTATCAGATACTATGGTCTTTGGTATACCATGCAACCTCACAACCTCTGCGATATACCTCTCGGCATATTGAGGTGGTCGATAGTCTATTTTGACAGGCAAGAAATGAGCGGTCTTGGTAAGACGATCCACAATTACCCATATCGAATCATGTCCTTTTTGAGTAGTGGGCAAACCCGTGATAAAATCCATACTTATATCGTCCCACTTCCAACTAGGGACTGATAAGGGTTGCAACATACCGGTAGGTTTCATGTGAATTGCTTTCACTCGACAACATGTGTCACATCTGACAACATATGCTGTAATTTCTTTCTTCATTTTGGTCCACCAATAGCGAGATCTTAGTTCTTGATACATCTTACTACTTCCGGGATGGATAGATAGCTTAGAAAAGTGAGCTTCATCCATGAGCTTATTCCTAAGCTCTCGATCCTTGGGAACCACAAGACAGTTGTCAAACCACAACACGCCCTATTCATCCACTTTAAAGTGTTGAGACGGCTTTTCTTTTATTTTATCTTTGATATGGAATATTCCCTTGTTGGTTTTCTGACCTTCTATTATCTTACTTTCCAAAGAGCAACTAATCTGAATACTATGTAACACAGCAGGATGCATTAGATCAAACCCATCTTCAAGTAATGGCTGCACATTTAAATAATGTGACTTTCTGCTCTAAGCATCTGCCACTACATTGGCTTTACCAGGATGATATTGCACATTCAAGTTGTAATCCTTGATCAATTCCAACCATCTACGCTGTCTCATGTTTAGCTCTGGTTGGGTAAAGATATACTTAAGACTCTTGTGATCCGTGAAAATATTGCACACATTACCAAGTAGGTAATGTCTCCAAATTTTTAGGGCGTGCACAACTGCAGCAAGTTCAAGATCATGTGTTGGATAGTTGACCTCGTGCTTTCTCAATTGACGTGATGCATAAGCTATGACTCTCCTTTCTTGCATAAGAACACAACCCAATCCAGTCTTCGATGCGTCGCAAAACACATCAAATGGTTTCCCAATATCTGGTTGTGCTAGAACAGGAGCAGTGGTCAACAGTTTCCGCAAAGTGTGGAAAGCTGCTTCACACTCTTCTGTCCACACAAACTTATGATCCTTCTGAAGGAGGCTTGTCATCGGTTTGGCGATCTTCGAGAAATCTGGTATAAAGCGACGGTAATAACCCGCTAGTCCTAAGAAACTTCTAATCTCAGAAACTGTGGTCGGTGCTTTCCAATTCATAACTTCTTGCACCTTATTTGGATTGACTGAAACTCCATTCTCTGACAGAATGTGACCAAGAAAAGGAACTTCCTTCAACCAGAATTCGCATTTGCTAAACTTAGCATACAATTGATGGTCTCTAAGTCTGGTCAAGACAGTTCTCAGATGCTCTTCGTGATCTTTCTCATTCTCAGAGTACACCAGAATGTCGTCGATGAACACTACCACAAACTTATCCAATTCTGGCATGAAAACTGTATTCATCAAAAACATAAAGTATGCAGGAGCATTTGTCAAGCCAAAAGACATGACAAGATACTCATACAACCCGTATCTGGTGGAAAATGCAGTTTTTGGTATATCCTGTGGCCTAATCTTAATATGATAATAACCGGATCTCAAATCTATTTTTGAGAACACCCTGGCCTTGGATAATTGGTCAAACAGAACATCAATATGTGGCAAGGGATATTTATTCTTGATGGTCACAGCATTGAGTGGCCTATAATCTACGCACATTCTCAACGTGCCCTCTTTCTTCTTTTTCACAAACAAAGCGGGACATCCCCATTCAGACTTGCTTGGCCGAATAAACCCCTTTTTTGACAAATCTTCTAATTGCTTCTTCAGCTCAGCTAACTCATCTGGAGGCATCCGATAGGGTCTCCTTGAAATCGAAGCTGTTCCGGGGACTAGCTCAATTCCAAACTCAATCTCCCTATCTGGCGGAAGACCAGGTAGCTCATCCGGGAATACATCCGGGAATTCACACACTACCGGAATCTGATGAATAGGAATGACTGTCGTAGCACATGTAACACTTATAAGGTCTGTTCTTCGAGGCAATGGTACTTGGAAAGTACCCTCACCTAGGGGATCCTTAAGGGTAAGTACTCGACTTCCCGTATCTATGACTGCTCCCCAATCCTTCATCCAATTCATCCCTATAATGACATCCAAAACTAATCCAGACATAACTATTAAGTTCACTCGGAACTTCCTGCTACCTAATTCAAGGGTTGCCCCTCGAACCATCCGGTTGGTCAAAACATCAGCCCCTGCTAAACTTATACGGTAACCATAACCCAATTCTGTGCATAGTTGTTCATGTTTCTGTGCAAATGCTTGACTCATAAAAGAATGCGATGATCCAGAATCAAATAGAACAACTGCAGGGTTTTCGTTGATAGGGAACTTACTAGCAGTGACGGGCTCTCCCTCTGGAATTTCATCCACGTTGTACTATGCACTCTAGCATTATAAGTCTGCTGCTTCTTCTTAGGCGGGTACGGACAAAACCTCGAGAAATGATCGGGTTGATCACAGTTATAGCAGGGTCCTCTCACTGTCTCGGCAGATCCCACAGCTCCCTTGGAACTGCCTTGCACCGCAGTCGTGGCTGCTTTGTTGGGCTGTACTGCCATCTTGTACGGCTTTTGAGGTCCACGGAAATTCTGGCTTCTTGGCTGAGGTGGCCGGAATCTAGCGCCAGGTGCTGATGGGCGATATGAAGGATGACCTCCCATAGGTGCTCTAGCTTGAGACGGCCCACCTTCAAAGGCTCTCTTGCGTGTCTTGGCTGCGGTACTGGCGTTGTTATTCTTCTCCTGCTTCAGACAGTCACTGATGAAGTCGTTGAATCTGACACGGTTGTTGGTACCAACATGCTTCATCATTTTTGGATTGAGACCCCTCTTAAAACTGGCTATCCTTTTGGCATCTGTGTCAACCATGTTGGGAGCATAGCGACACAAGTTGTTGAAGGCATGTAGGTATTGCGTCACGGTTTTGGTGCCCTGGTTCAACGCCAGAAACTCTCCCAACTTCATCTCGGTCAGCCCTGGTGGAATATAGGCTCCACGGAAGGCCTCAGCAAACTCTCTCCAAGAAATCTGAGCATTTGGAGGGAAGGTAGTACGATGGTGCTTCCACCACATTCCCGCCGGTCCTTGCAATTGAAGTGCAGCATACTCCATTTTTAGAACCTCAGTCATCCTCAACACACGGAATTTATCTTCCATCGTGTTGATCCATTCCTCAGCATCAAGTGGCTCTGTTGCTTCCTTGAATACTGGCGGCCTGGTGTCCATGAAATCTTTGAAGCTGCTATATTGGTTCACTCCCATGCCACCACCTTGATTGTTACCACGTTGAACGTTGTTGGCGTTGGTTCGAAGAAGATCCTCCATGTTCTTCTGGGATTGTTCCGCGTTGCGCTGTCTCCCGAGCAGCTGTGCGAGGAACATCTCAGGGGTAAATGGGGGAGGAGGTGGCAAATGCGGTTCATGGGGAGGTTCATTGTTGTTGCCGTGGTTTCCACCACCACCACCACCGGCGGTCCCTGTACCGTTGGCACCGGGCTCAGCGGCCTCATACGTGGTTCGGCGAGTGTTTGTCATCTGCATATTTCAGCAACAAGTAATGATTGAGTGAAGCTGTAATAATTACGAGTGAAGGAAAAATTTTTGCCGTACTGAATTTACTGGAGAGAATAAACTCATACAATAAAACAGAGGCACAACCATCGCATCCCAATTAAAACAACAACACTTAATCGAATTGCTTCAACGGCGAACATCGCATCCATACAATCACATTGCCAGCATACATACACTGGACTTTTTATGCGTTCAGATATCGCATTCGAAAATCAAGTTCCAACCACATGCCAAGTCTCATACGTTCGAAGCAACATACGATAGATTATGTGCCAACAAAAGAAATGCCATCGCGACGAGACCTAGATACTAGCGCAAGGCAACTAGCCTACTCCTCGGGGCCATCATCGGGATCGGAGACGTCACCATCGCGTCCAGGTGAAACTGCAGGCTCATCCTGGTTGTCGTCATCGATGTCCATGCCAGCGGCGTTCGATGGAGCATATGGGCCAACCCCATTGTAGAGCGCGCGAAACTCCTCGTGCAAGTAGCCGTTGTATTCCTCTAGCTCATCGACCCTCTGCAGTAGAAGGTTTCTTGCGTTCCAGGCTTCATTCCTTTCCTGAACCAGCTGTCCAATCATGCGGTCTGCATTGTTGTTGGCTTGAGTCAACGTATGCACCCGCTGCATAGCTCTATCACCTCTCTCAACCGCCTGATCTCTCTGTAAGTTCATATCAGCCAACTACTCCTGCAAGCTAGCTATAGCACGTGCCTGTCTCTTCTTCTGCTTCCTCCCTTTGAGCTTATCCTCACTACGCAAGCCAGTCAAAGTCTAGTAGGTACTCTCGAGACCCTCATACGCTCTGATGGCGGCGAACATAGCACTCATCGCCTAGTTGTCGCTAGCCTGTCCTTCAGCTGGACCTCTGACCAATGCACTTCCCTGAGGCTGAACCCAAATGGCATCACGAGGATCATCCCTAGGAAAAGTACCAGCTAGGGCTACTGCAAGCTCACTGGGAAATCTGCTCATAATGTCTCTGATGACACGGAAGGCTGCTCCCTCTGCACCCTCAGCCGGAGTGCGACCCTCAAACTCCAAATGCCAACCATCCCAATCTGGAGCACCACCGAGAGCAGGAACCGTGATATCCACCACTGCAAGTCCATCATCTGCTAACTGGTTCTCATTCCAAGAGTACACCGGCTCTTGACCCTCTGGGTACCCCACATCATGGAGCACTCTCCAAAGCAAAGTTGGCATGCCAAACTCGCTCAAGAAGGTGTCCGTGGTGCGGTGCTCCCTCAGGGCCAACGGACGTCGGGGTGCTCTTCCTCCGGTGGACTTACGGGCGGTCTGCTTCGTGCAGGCCATCTGTAGCAAAAAGTTCTTTTATTACTTCGGGGAAACATATTTTTGGTGATATCTCTTTTATCAAATGAGATAATCAATTTATAAGGGGAGGAATGCATGAGATGAATGAAATGCACAAGTAACATGATGTATGTACGTGCCATACGTTCTCACAAACTTAGGAAATAAATAATTTCTAACGACAAATTCGGTGGCATAACAACGATCTCTCAAATACGTAGCTAATACGTTCTACATGATAGCGTTGTTATGTACCTGCAGAAGATTCATTTCAGCCCAATTCCCAATGAATGCATAAAAGCAGTAAAATTTTTATCTACACGCTCTACACGAATCCCAAATACGTGTACCACGGTAGTAACTACCCGAACCATCGTCCTATTGACGGCATCGCCTCCACAGACGGAAGACCCATACATGAGATACCTTTGTAAAACATGCGTAGAACATGTAATTACTCCAGCATCATATAAGCATTCACCCTAGATCGGCGGTGTATCCGATCATGCTCTCACAACTCACACTTACCGAGGCGTAGAGGCAAATGATCCATTCATTACCACTCAACCAAGTGGCACTCATACAATAGCACGCCGTATGAGCGACGAAAGAGAAATATGATGCAAGAACCCTAGTCAGTACTTAATTAAGCCACCTAAAGTCCTTAACTGGGCATAAAGGATATGATCACTGGCACACTTTATAGTTTTAAAATCACGTTTTTCAAATGCCTTTTTGTTTTAAATACACTTATGAATAGTAACACGCTAAACCATGCTCTGATACTAGCTGTGACAGAACCGACCAATTATACGAAATTAAGTAAGAAAATCATCCACCAGAGCAGACGATTGAGCAAACTTAAGCCCGTATAACCCGGTAGTCCGTGAAATCACGAAGGATTTCAAACCAACTCATGTCCCAGCCATGATCGTAATAAGTTTAGCGGTCACCATCACATATTACATAAAAGTTCGCAATCTCAGATAGATCAGAGTTTAAACATAGTTATTACAAACCAATTCGAATAAAAGTAGCGGAAGTCATTTGTTCAAACCACACACACTCACGCGGAGTTTAAATATAGTGCCAGCGAATGATCATCTCCAACAAAAGCATTAGATGAGACGTAAGGAATGACCATGCCCATGGTCCTAAGCATCACCCATCGCAGGATAAAGGCAGTTGATACAGTAGCCGTAATACATCTGCCCATCTACAACAATTGGGAATAAAACCCTGAGTACGAGAAGGTACTCAGCCAGACTTACCCAACATAACCGAAAATAAATGACACCAAGGATTATGAAGGGCTTTATAGTAGGGTAGCTGACTCATTTGCAAAAAGAAGCATTTTTAGCATTTTAAGAACCTATCTAAAAGCATTATTGCCAAGTTAATTATTATTAACCTGTCAACTAGGTCTGCACCTATACTAGAGTAAACATGTGATTAAGCAGATAATGATAACCAATGATCATTAAACAACTTCCATACTGTCATATTCACTATAACTGTCCAAGTGTTCCATAACATTTACTATGATGAAGTAACTCAAGTCAAGTGCTCACTATCCAGGAGCGATGGCGATTCGAATCGATTCTTAACCAGCTGGTGATTTATTCCTTACACAAACCTCACTCACCCGCTAAAGTGAGATATTGATCACCGAGTCAACTTTCCAGGAATCTCGAGTTTGCCAGGAACCACATGTACCCGGGGGCCGACCGACTGCACTTTGGTCTTATCATCCCGCCCCCGTGTCCTACCACACCTGCTCCGGCACAGTGCGTTGCGGGCAATCTACTCGGCCCGAAAAATCTCCCAGCTTCATGGTCGGAAGGTACTTTATCCGGCCAGCTAAATGTAAGGCATGCGTTCAACATGACTCGAGGCCCAACAACGGTCGGTCCTTAATCGACACAGACGGAAAGCACTACAGTCCAAAACTCTGCAAGTCTCCGTCCGGTCTCAACTTCATTTAACACTTAGTTATACCATGACTTCATAGTCATCCAAGCAGATCCAGGTAACCACCTATAGCTCGCAGGTGACAGGAAATCACCTGACTTCTACCGGTCTAAGCCAGCTAAGCATTGACTCGACTATGGATACCAGGGTAACAAGGATATAGTATAACAAAGGTGAGCAAGGTAAAATGCAGCAACGGTTGCAAACAACTCCTGAACATAATGCATCAATTTAAAGTAAAGTATTTAATTAAATAATTGCAAACCGGGAGAAAAATGCTCCGTGGCTTGCCTCTCTCGAAGGAGCTCGGACGGTGATCGGGGCACTCCAGAAGTTCCTCAACGTCCTCCTCGTCGGCTTCTGGCACTTCCTGCTGCTGCACCTCGAGCTACTCCTCTGGCTCCTCGGGTATGATGACTGGGTTCTCGGTTTGCGATCCTGTATGATGCAATGCGCGTAAGTGATTATGCAAACGGTGCATCGAAGGAGATGAATGCAATGGATATGTTGAAATGCAAGGTAGTCAACATCATCCAAGAAACTATACTATAAGCACATGTCATCTACTGCATTCTCTTCTACTACTAATATGTTAAGCTAACATATCTTATGAAATGCTTCAAGGATACACCAAAGCTTTACTACTTTCTTAATCACACTTAAAGCAACACTTGCTTAAACCCTAATTAATAATAGGTTTGAATAGTAACATATATTTCTGATGCTCCTAAAAATCTGAGAAAATTACAGTAGCATAATACTACCCTAAACAGACTACCATAAAAATTTCATGGCATTTGAATAAGTAAACTATCCTACACAAAAATGACAAGCTATAGCATAAAAATGAGCATGAAATTACTTTGTACTATGAAAAGTGTCAAACAACAGAATTAATAATTTTCCTAGGCTCTTCATAGCATATAATGACTGTCCAAAAATTACCACATGCATGTTTTATACAAAGTTTGCTCTCTTAGCAAAATAACAAAAATCAGCCATTAAAGGCACTTGAACTACACCTAAAAATTTTCCCACAGCACATGCATGAAACATATTTTTCCTAGGAAGTACATGACCTAAGAAGATTAACAAACTTGAAATCATATTTTTCTACAGACTATAGATTTTTCTACATATTTTTCAAGTTATCAGCAATATCCATGATCAAATAAAATCCTACAGAAAAGTATCCCAAAAATGACATGCAAAAATTTTCCCAAGTAGATCTGATGATAAGGAACCTAGAAAAATTTGTTTCAACAAATTTGGAGCAAGTTTGATCACCCAAACAATTTTCAAACCATTTTAGATTTCAATTAACAAATAATAAATGGAAATCAATTTATTTAAGAAATACTGGGCCGGCCCGTGGGGAACAGCTGGCCCACGGCCACAACCGGCCTGCGTGGCCCATGCGCGAGGGAGGGGAGACGGCCCAACAGGGCGTCAGCCCACGGCCTGGCTCGGCCTGGCCAGCCGAGGCAGGGTGCCTCGCCGGGGCGTGCGCTGGCGCGACGGCGCGGCTCGGCCAGCGGCCGGCGGCCATCTCCGACCACGGCAGCGCAAGCAAGCGAGCGCAGGAGGTTCGCGAGGCAATGGTGAAAGCGAGCAGGCAGCTAAGCATGGCTGAGAAGGGGAGGAAGGGGATGCTCCACGGTGGCCGAGCACGGTGGCGCCATGGACGTCGGTGACGAGGCGCGGGGAAGCTCACCCTGGGCTCGGAAGGCGGCGCAAGCGCGAGCGTGAGCCGAAGGGAGGCGAGGCGGAGTTGTGGGCGCGAGCAATCGAGGAATGGCGCAGTGGTGCGGGAGCTTGACGCCGGCGGAGCTGCGGGCGCGGCGAGGGCGGAGCTCGGGCGCTCGGCTCTAGAGGGGGGAGAAGAGGAAGCGCGGGCGCGAGTGAGCGAGCGCACGGGCACTGGCAGTTGAAGGCGGGTGCGTGGGCGCGGTGTCAGGCCACGGCTGCCGCGCAGCGGGTGACGCCGGCATGCGGTCGCCACGCGGCGGACGTTCTCTGCCGCGGTCGTGGCGTGGCGCGGCAACCAGCAGGGGAACGGCGCGGCGCACGGGAGAAGGGCCAGCGCGTGGAGCTGGGCTGGGCTGGGGCGATGTGGGCCGGCGCGGGAGACGCGCGAGGCGCGTGGCTGGCGGGGACGCGGGCCAGGCCGGCTTCGGCAGACGGGCCAGAAACGAGGCGCAAGGCCCACGAAGGTAAAAACAAGATTTCTCAAATTAATTTGAATTCCTTTTCATTCAAACGAATTTTTGGACTAAATCAAAGCAGTTTCAAACTTTGGGCCAAAAACAAAAGTTGCTCAAAATTTTATCCTCTACAACTTTGATTTTAAGACCAACGTCCAATTCATTATAGATTTTGAATTATACAATTAAAGTCAATTTTGACTTAATCCCTAATGTTTGGAGAATTATTTTTAAAGCAAAATTTGACAAAAATTCAAATACAAATCGTGCTCCAAAAATTGTGATAAACAATCCTAGATGATTTACAATCCTAACCAAACAAGTTCTACTAACCTAGCAAACAAAATCAGGGCAAAACAATTCTTAAACTGGTATATGCAACATTCAGGTTTCACGCACGTTTTAGATGTTTCAAAACAATGTTTCAATTGGTATGCACATGATTAAGCATGTAGGATTTGGATGCTTGATGATGCATGATATGCGTGATTTGTAGTGCCTAAATGTAGGCATAACACCGAGGTGTTACATAGTAGTAGTGGAGTGGCATGATTAATATATACATAACACACAAAATAAACATCCTGCCCAAGGATCACACATTTACTTCTCATCGTCAGAACGAACGATAGTCATGCAGCACGATCCAAAACAGATCTGCTCATGAGGCTCACCTGCAACAAGGGGTCAACGAACCCTGAGTACAAAAGTACTCAACAAGACTTATCCGAAATATTAACTGATAAACTCAGTAATGCAGGCTTAGGGATTCAAGGTATAGCTTTAACAATGATCAAAGTTCTTTTGCGTAAAAGCTCTTTTAACAACATTCTTTATATAGAAAACTTCTCAAGAATTATATACAAAGCTGACACGATCCGCACTAAGATCATGAAACTTCATATTCAGCACCT
The DNA here is from genome assembly GCF_019320115.1 of Miscanthus floridulus. Lineage (NCBI taxonomy): Eukaryota > Viridiplantae > Streptophyta > Magnoliopsida > Poales > Poaceae > Miscanthus > Miscanthus floridulus. The sequence goes on from NC_089585.1 coordinate 76,860,225, forward strand.
TCACAAGCCTTATTCAAGTTCCGGTTATTAATTCTACGATGATGAACAGTGAGTTGAGTCTCCTTAACCGAGGAGCAATGATGATTCAAACCGATTATAAACCCAGCTGGGAATTCCAGACCACACGACATATGCAGGTCCCTGACCTCCATATACCAACCTACCCTCGGATCCTCTAAAACAAGAACGGGTCCACGCCACCCGAGAACACAGTACTCCACCATTCCAGCCCATGGCCACATGGGTACACGCTATTCCCGCCATCTCTCCACTCCTAGTGCGCGAGTAGCCATTCTTGTAATAGAATTGCCAAGTTCAGGCTTACCGGAGTATGTGGTTAGTACTACAAATTCTCACCTCATGCAATTCAACAACGGACGTGCCTTAATCGACACAGGCGGAAAGAACCCGCTCACAAGACCTCCATGTCTGGTGGCTCACACACACCGAGTCCGCCCGGTCTAGATTTATTACTCCACATTCCCATATCACATGCTAACATAATTAACCAATGTTCCATTTACAACTAGCAGGTGGCAGGTAGTCACCCGACTTTCATCGTTCTACGTATAGCTAAGCAAAACTAGGCATATACGAGTTTAAAACAAGTAATATGGTAAATATGGAATAACAAGGGTGGTAATGCACCAATTAGGCTTTTACTTAACTCTTAATCACTTAATGCAGTAACAGAAAGCAAAAGCAAAATTAATTTATAAAATACAAGGTAGGGTTGTATGCATCCGGGGCTTGCCTTCATTGACAGAAAAGTCCTGATTTCTGCGACGTTACACAAGTATTCGATCCGACCTCAATAGACAGATAAACTTCTTCCACGACTTGATTAACTACCACGTGTTCACCTTCGTTCACTACACGTAATAACAATGCCATGTTCAACATGATGCAGAATACGAAATATGATGCTTGATGATGGATGCAAAGTTAATAATTTGAATACAACTTTCCTTCGCGGTACAGTTGCAAGTCAAACAAACTAAATCTTTTTCGTAACACATATATCAACTACCAAGGATCATTAACAACAAATGACCCGAGGTCATCACTCAATTCCAAAATTCCAAACAAAAACCTAAATCATTAAAGGTTACTATTTGCTTTTATGAATTAATTATTTAATTCAACATTATGAAATAAATCAACTTATTCTATTTGAGCTCAAAATTTTAGTACATGTTCATTACATGTTAACTAAGTGGCAAAACAAATTTCATAATTTTTGGATAAATAAATAAGCCTAGAAAAATCATGGAAATCCATTTATGAATAAATTGAGCAATTTTTATCACATTTAAAAATTACTGAAAAACACTATTTCATATTTTTCTTAAATACTATACCTCATAGAGAAGTCACTAAAAAATTTTCATAATTTTTGGAGCTCTAAATAAATCTACACAAAAATAACAAAAACAGACACTATTCATTCAAATCTGAAAATAGAAAAATTCATTTTGAACGTTGAGTCACTGACATGGTGACCCCACCGGTCATCTTCTACCTCCCGTGTGTTGACTACGACGACGACGGCGCTGACCGGCGCAAACTCACCGACGGTGAGATCAACGGCGACGACCAACGTACCAAAATGACCACATCATCCCGGCGCATCGACTGAAGGCGCTAGCTAGACGAATTACTACGAGTTACGAGCTTGGCGTCGGCCATGGCGGACACGGTGGCTCGGCAGTGCTACGCCGGCGAAATGAAGCCGAAAACAGGGAAACAGAGGGCATGGGAAGGTCCAGTAGCTCACCACGAACACTATAGAGCAGAAAGCAAGGCTGGAGAAGCAGCGTAGACGCGGGTCGACGTGAACAGCAACGGCGGCGGAGCAAGGATCGTCGGTGATGGTGTGCCGGTGACTGCAGTGGATAAAACGGCCAATCAACAGCGAAATGAGCACTATGGCATCGAGACGAAGCTAAAGGTACACCAATCAAGGGCAACGGCTCACCGACGGGCTCTGGCCACGGAGATGCGCATGCGACGGTGAGGTTACCGGCCGCGAGGAAGAAGGCGATGAAACTCGAGTTCCCGGTGAAGACAAGCCAAATTGGTGGGTCAGATGGATGCGCAAGGTTCAGGCGGAGCTAGGACTAGCTTATCAGTGACGGTGGAGCACGACAACGACGGCACGGGCTCGCCGGAGATGGAGCAGCGGCGACGGGAAAAACAGAGAACGAAGAAAGAAGAACGGCGGCGGCTCCAGAGCTTTATAGGGCAGCCAAGGAAGCGCAAAGAAGCCACGATGAAGCCTTTAGCGCGCCAACACGACGCCCAGACGGCCACGCGCGCGACTGGAAGCAAGCCGAAGCTCGCCGGCGGTGTAGCGCAAGCGGTGAACACTGTTCATCGAAATTACAAGTTTGCCATTCGCCAAAATTCACAAATTACTCCCAAATTTTCATAACAACTCAAAAATCTCCAAAAATAAAAGTTGTTCAAAATCAAAAGTTCTACAACTTTGCTTTTATAACCATCTCCTAATTCGGTCTAGATTTTGAGATGAACTTTTGAATTTGAATAGGGAAATTTACCGAATTACGCCTTTTTGATTTACTCAAAAATTTTCTAAACAACTTGAAAAACTCCAAAAACAAACTTTGTATAACTTACCAAGCTCTACACTTTTGCTTTTGGGCCCAACCCTAAAATATGCTTAGATTTTGAAATGGATTTTCAGGGTAGGATTTAAATGTGGAAAAGCGGGGTTTTCTCGAAAAATTCAAAATCCAAACAAACATTGAACTTGAGTCAAACAATACATTGCAACACATACCTCATAAATATAAACTTGTATTAGTGTATGCATATCAAAGTTTTCACCAAATGCCAAATGCTTTGCAATGCATATGATGACATGTCAGATTTTAATATTTAAACACCCGAGGTGTTACACTACTAGCGGACATTACTTTCTGAGCACCTAGAGTGGAAAACTATGATGAAGAGCATGCCGAGGCTATTCGGTCAGACGACGTTGATAGGGCCAAGGAAGAACACCTAATCACCTATGTTCGCACAGCTAAATATCTGGAAGGCTTGTAGAGGTACTACAACCGAAACGTCAAAGGTCGTTCATTCGCTGTCGACGATCTCGTTCTCCGCAGAAAACAAAAAACTGAACGGATGCACAAGCTATCTTCCCCTTGGGAAGGGCCTTATGTCGTCAAAGATGTTACTCAACCAGGGTCTTATCGCCTAAGTGATTTAGAAGGAGTTGATGTTCCCAACTCATGGCACATCGAACACCTTATGCGTTTTTATCCTTGAAACACTCCAGATATGTACTCTCAACTTTTATATTGAGTAAAGTTTTGGTCTCCATAACTTGTCTCCATTTTGTCTCTAATGTGGCTTCACATCCACTCGTGGTCACCGAGCTCCATGCTACTTCATAATGAACTCCAATACGTAATCGCCATAACTGCGCTGACCACATTTTTCCAAATTGCCGACCACGTTTCTCCAAAATCGACGAACACGTTTTCTCCAAAATCGCTGAACACGTTTCCTCCAACGTTAGCGCCGAACACGATTTCTCCAAACGTTATCGCCGAACATGTTTTCTCCAAAATCGCCGAACACTTTTCTCCACGTCTCCGGGATGTTTCGCCGATTGGAGAGCAACATACTTTCTTTTCTGTTCTCTTTGGAGAAGACCCAGTATCCGATCTTTCCTTACATGTGCTACGGGCTCCACGCTCTGCGTTATGGGTGGTCGGCTACGGTTCCTTAGTCATTCCTATTTGTCCTACACGTCTATGGGCTTCGCGCTCGACGTTATGGACTATGGGTCAGCCAAGGCTGAGAATTCAGCATAGAATACATTGCTCGGACGCCGCTTATGCTACCTTTATCTCCAAGTTCGTACAACAACCACCGAGAAGCACACGTTCCACACTGTTTTTATGGAGAAGACCCGGTCACTGATCTCTCCCTACACATGCCACGGGCTCCACGCTCTACATCATGGGTGGTCGGCTACAGTTCCTCGGTCATGCCTGTTACTCCTACACATGCACGGGCTCCGCACTCGATGTTATGGACTATGGGCTGGCCAAGGCCATAGGGATCAGTAGCAGACCAACTATTCGGACGATATTTGAACTATGCATAATCACGTCAGGATTGAAACTGTGAAGATTTTTTCGCCGAAATACAAGCAAACTGCATATACTGCATATACATGCACCTTGTAACATTTATTCGATAAATAATTGTTTCTTGTGCTTTCGCGCATTCTAACTACACTATCAAGATTTTATAGATGAAAATCTATGAGCAGATTACTGAGCTCCGCCATTACCATCCGTTTCACCAAACAAATCTATATCGCCGGCTAGCATCTTTGCTGCATCCTCCACCGCATCCTCCAGCTACTAGGTCTCCGCATCACTCAATCCTTCGGTGAACCCACCCCCTATTGATTGAAGGTTGATGGTTGGGTAATGGGACCAAACAACCGCGAGGACATGGGTAGCGACGGTCATAATGACATCGCGGTTGAAGGTCTTGAAGTTCTCCCATGCTGCCTTGCACCTCTGGATGATGGTGTCTAGCCGTTGCCGCCTGCCGTCGTGCTGAGTGGCCGGTTCTAGGTCGACGCAGTCACACACCGGCTCAATTACGGTGATTATAGCATCGAAGTTCTCCTTTTGGACCTTGGCCTCCTGCACCAGCACATCAAACTTTGCTTTGGCTTTATGACGATAGCCTGCAAGCATTATAATGATCCATTACACAAGGAAGCTACTTCAATAGTAATTCCAACATGGAGGAATTCACCTTTCAGCTCCTCAGCAAGTTTGTTCGCCCGCTCTGCTTCCTTTGCCTTCTCCTGGTGAAGTTGATCAATGGCCTAGCGCATTTGGCCGAGCTTAGCGTCTTGCTCTACAAGCGTTGATTAGTTATCACCGAAAATGTGGCTGTTTAGCAATACAAAAGTACATCCGTTGATATATCGTACCTACTTTTTGCTTGGATACACTATTAAGTTGTTCGGCTGTCCTCTCCAGCTGCTCAGAAGCACTTTTCAGTTGGTCGGAGACAGCGACCAGCTGCTCGGACTGGCTCCGCACCTGCTCCGACACAGCAGCCAACTTTTCGGTCAGGACCCCCTTCTGGTATTCCAGGTCCCACTGCGTTGGACTCTGCAAGGTCTTGTTCATGTTGGGCCCTCTAGATATTCTTCTCCAAGAGGTTCCTGGCCTCTTTGAGTTTTTTGTTCTCCTCAGCAAGGGGCTCCATTCGCTTTATCAGCTGGCGGCGCTGCTCGACAACTCGAGTTATTTCCTGCAAATGCACAATGATAGTATAGTTATCCAATTCCAAACAAAAAAAACCTAGGACCTTTTGAGACACAATATTAACCTTGATCTACGTCATCACATCGGTAAGGGCAGTCTCCAGTCTCCTGAATTCCTTGGTGGTGTCCTCCTCTTTGATAATTACTATTTCGTCACCAGTGCTTTCGGAGGATCTAGACTGATTGGGGTCGAGGTTCATCACGCACGATCTCATCCACCTCGTCCTCTTCTGTTGCAGTAGGGGGCACCACCTGGGGGCTTGGTGGCCGGATAGCGGGTCCAACCATGCCCTCTGAAGCATCGAGGAGTGTCGTCTGCTCCTTCGGCATCGAAAGCTTTTCCGCTCTAGATTCTGCCATTGCCGAAGGTGCTGTCGCTGACTCGTTCGCCGTTGACAACAGTCGTTCGCCGCCACCAAGCCCACCAGGGGCAGCGATTGGCTCTCCCACATGCTGCCGAGCACTCCTAGGACTCCAGGATGGGGTCTACTAGGTGTCTCCCCCACTCTAGGGCCTGCTTCTGGTTGCTGCTTAGTCTGAGCGGGCGGGGCTAGGATCTGTCATGTTCGCCTTGCATTGTATCAAATTAGTTATTCAGTCACCACAGAAGTACAGAAAATATAGCCCAGTAACTTCAACACAAGGACACTTACGGTTTGGTCTGATGGTTCAATTTCTTGAACCAGCGATGCCTACCTCCCCACCACTCCGCATTCAATGGTTTTTTGGGAATCGTTCCCATGATCTACGCCGCTGCGATTTCTTTCGATGCGGCATATGGGCCGTTACCTGGGCTTTTGCACAACCATAGCCCGTGTCACCCATTTATCGATGCCACCAGTTGCTACTCACTAAAATATCGCCGACTTCTCCGCCATTTATTGAGGCTCAGTAACTGACACTGTACAGCCGTTTACTCTAGTTTTTTCTCCACTAGTTTGATTTCTCCGCTGTCTTCGCTTGCAGCTCAAGGATTGGCTGCCAGATCGACTGGTCTTTGATTGTTTTTCTATTTTTGACCCTGGCACCATGTGACTGCTGTCACCTACTGTCAGGCTTGAGGACTAAGGGGGCACACTTCACCTTATGGTGAATTGGCTTTGTCTCTTTTTGGGCCACGCCCAGGGACTGACTGCCTGCTTGACTGGTTTTCTACTATTCTTCTAGTTTCTAACCCTGGCACCATGTGACTGCATCACCTACTGTCAGGCTCGGGGACTAAGTGGGCACACTTCACCTTGCGATGAATGTGCTTTGTCTCTTTTTGGGCCACGTCCGGGGACTGGCTGCCTGCTCGGTTGGTTTTCTACTATTCTTCTAGTTTTTGACCCTGGCACCACATGACTACATCATCTACTATCAGGCTCGGGAACTAAGTGGGCATACTTCACCTCGCGGTGAGTGTGCGGGATTTTTTCGCGAAGACTACCTGCCTATAGAAAAAGATTGACTCCTACTACTTTGTTCGGACTCTAAGTGGGCACACTTGGTCCACTGTGAAGAAATTTTCAGTTTTGAACTTGAGCTCCTTACACCCTTATGGCAAGCCATACTTGGGTCACGCTGCTCGGCGGTAGGTCATGTTGCTCGGTGATAGGTCACGCTGCTCGATGGCAGGTCATGCTGCTCGGTGATGGTTCACACTGCTCGGCAATTCATCATGGTGGTTGGACCATGAGTTTGACTGCTCAGCGTCATTCACACATGCTCGGATGAGCTCAAGATGGCAGTTGCACAACGGGTACAAGGCGCTTGGGGACTAGCTGTGGGGTGTACTGACCCCGGATACCCATGGCAGGCCACATGGGCTAGTGCCCCTAGGGGTGGCCTAGCCCACAAGACGAAGCCTTATGGGGCACGACTCTACTTGGTGCCTCCCCGCAAGACACCAGGAAGATATCCTGAAGATACTACGAGATCTGTTAGGATATGTATGATCCCAAGATTCCTATAATCAGTTATTACTTTCCGGTTATCTCTTAGATCTAACCGACTTGTGTGGGGGTATTAACCCCTATACCCTTATGGCTAAGCTTGGGCTAGCCCGGATTAGTGGGTCCGGTCCACCAAAAGACGACGCGTGGCCCGGCCAACCTATTCGGAGTCCTGCGTAAGGAGTCAAGACAGATTTGGTGATCAAGCAAGATATTGGTCGGTTAGAATAGGAATTCTTATCCGACCACCTATGGCAATTGTAACTGACTAGGATTAGTTTCCAGATCTATAACTCTGCCCCCTCGGACTATATAAGGTGGGTAGGGAACCCCTCTAAAAAATAGCTCTCATTGACATACAACAATACAATCAGACATAGGACGTAGGTATTATGCCTTCTTGGTGGTCGAACCTGGATAAAACTTCATGTCTGTCTTGCATCACCTGTCTTGTTTGTGGCTTACGCATCTATCTGCCGACAATCTACTACCTTGGGCATACCCCTAGGTAGACTGCCAACCATATTTCGTCGACAAGTGGCGTGTCAGGTAGGGGGTGTGCGTACTGTCCTCCAAGAAAACAAGATGGTCATCATCTCCGGCTCCATGGCTACACCGAACGGCCTCACAGTTCACCATTGGCTAGATCACCTGGACCACTGGCTCCTAACGACTTCATCGCCATGAACCACGGAGGAAGCGCAGATTCAATCTGCATTGACCACTGCTTCACCTGCATCGGCTATAGCTCTGACCACTGGTGGACACGGCTCCGACCACGGTGGATACAGCTCCTAACCACAATGGATCTAGCTCCGACCATGGTACATCTGGCTTCGACCACGCCTACATCATCTTTAGCCATGCCGACAACCCATCGTCCGCTTCCTCGCTACAAAGGGAAGCAGATCGAACAACACCGACCTGCTCAACTCCATCGATCGGGTCGGCACCAAACTCACTGAAACCCTAGCCTTGGTAAGTACAATTCAAAGTCAACCTAATGAGCAGGTAATCGCTCCCCACAATAGATCTACAAGACTGGCTCAGGGCCAGTCATCCTACACGACTTGGTACAGATCTCATTGGTCATATCTACTCCTAAAGGGCGCTCTGCTCATCGCTGGCCAGCCTCCGTGATAGGTCTCTAGCTCTCCAAGTACAAAGCCTCGATGGAGAACTACCAGGCCCAGCCCTACGACCTGCGAAATGCTGCCTCCAACTACGCGTATAACATATAATGCTGCTCGGATCTACGTTTTGTACATCAGCCTCGGCCGAGGCCAAGCAACTTCTTCAACATGATCTAGATTGGTGATTATCAAGAATGATCCGTCCACACGGTCCAAGAGGGTGACTCTAGCTCCTCGTCTGGCATCGCATCTAATGCCTCCGTCCACACCGAGCTCCAGCATCACGATGATGAAGGCGTCGAATACGATCTGGATATCCCAGACCACGCCCCAGGGTTCCCGCAATTCCCTGTCTTTCCCACCAAGGTGAGGGGGTTTGATCAATGTTGTCAGCAATGACGAACCGCCAGCAGTTGGCAAAACAGAACAAGAAAGGATTACACGCGAGGCATGCAATATTGACCGGTTTAATCGCCAACAAATCGAAGCTGAAGCAGAAGAGGAGGCACGACGCATAAGGGTCCAGCCACGCGACCTCAACAATGCTTTCGATAGGGTGGGGGACAAATAGGTCTTCAGGACTCCAAGCGCCAACGTAGCCATCGCTATGGCAACAATGCAACTGGCTACCCAACACCCCCGAAACCCAGGCAGTTCGCGATGATATACAAGCTTATCTGACTGGCTGCTATGGCTCAGACCGTGGAGATGGTGAATCAAGCCCAGGGCTCCATCCGTTTCAGTCGAATCAAGCCATAGCCACCAATTCTCAAGTCGCTCATAGCCACTCAACCAATGTGGCTCGTGCAACAACGACCCATTAGACAACCAGTTAAGGCAGAAACGGTGGTCCTAATGGTGGTCAGGACGACAACCGCCGTCGGGAGGACAACCACCGCGACGTTCGGGATGACAACCGCCGAGATAACCATGATAATCGCCACGGCCATAGGGTTAATCAGGATGGCAACCGGGATCACCATGATGGCAATAATGATCTCCATCGCTACCTCGGGGAACGCGATCTACGCGATCGCATCAACCTGAGAGCCAACGAACGAGCATCCCACGAAAGTTATCGCCGTATGGAATATGACACTGCCCACAGCCCCCAGGTTTGAAGCAGTTTACTCTGCACCTTCACCAAGTCATATGGCCCAAAAACTTCAAGCTCGAGAAACTTTAGAAGTACGACGGCAAGGAAAACCCTGAATTATGGGTCATGCTCTACGAAACTACGTGCAGATCAGCCATGGCTAACTGAGCACGTCATGTCTAACTACTTCCCAGTCATTGTTGGCCATGCAGGTCACCAATGGCTGGTCAGCTTGCCAGCGAACTACTTCGATTCTTGGCAAGAGCTCAAGCAAGCCTTCATTGACAACTTCATTGCTACTTGCAAACAACCCGACAACAAATATGATCTACAACGGATTCGAGATCGAAAAGATGAGCCACTACGCGAGTACGTCTGACATTTCTCGGAGATGCACATCAAGGTCCCATCAATCTCCGACAATGAGGCAATCGAGGCTTTCATCATTGGCCTCCGCTTCCACGACGCCCTAAGGGACAAGCTCCTGCATAAGAGGCCTGAATCGGTCATGGCGCTCCTAGCCACCGCTAAGAAATATGCGGACGCCGATGACGCTAAAAAGATAATTATCAAAGAAGCAGCAAGGGTTCCACGCTCCTGACCACCTCCCACACCACGACGACTACCGCAGCAACCATGGTCAAAACAACAATTTTGACCGCCGCAACCAGCACAATGACTCCCGCAACCACTGCGACCAACATAATCAGTGGCATAACCGCTGTGACGATTACAGGGGCAAGCGTGCTTGGGAAGACGACGGCGAGGTCAATACCATTAAAAAAGGGTGGCGGACGTCGTAACTACAAGGACAACTATGCCAAAGCATTGAAAGGGCCCTGCCAGCTCCATCCCAAGTCAAACCATACTATGGAGAATTGCCGCGTTCTCAAGTCTATCTACATGCGTCAATAGGCTCCGAACACATCCTACAAGCCTAACGACGTAGGGTAACAGCGCAACTGAGGACAACGACGATGAAGACGTAGATCCCCATCACAAGTACGTCAAGCCAACCGATCGCGTGCACACCATCATCAGAGGCAAAGTGTCCATCGAGACCAAACGAGAATGCAAGCTGCTCGCCCACGCTTGCTTGAACGTGGCCAACACCGATAACCTCCTCGCCGATCTGTGGCTCCCTCCGTGGTCTCACCGTGAGATCTCCTTCAGCAGAAAGGACCAATGGGCCACAATACCTAAGCCAGGACATTTTCCCTTGGTCCTCGATCCTTGCATCAACAAGGTTCAGTTCGATAGAGTGCTAATCAACGGCGGCAAGCTCCATTGATATACTGTTCAAGAACAGTCTGCCCACCTTGAAGATAACCTAGGCGGATCTCAAGCCATACGAGGCACAGTTCTGGGGTGTTCTCCCCGGATAGAGCTCTACACCTCTTGGGCTGATCATGCTACCTAGTGCAATTCGGGACCCCAGACCACTTCCGCACTAACTACATCAACTTCATGGTCGCTGACTTCGATGGCACCTACCATGCTATTCTTGGTCGACCGTCACTCACCAAGTTCATGGCCATACCTCATTATAGGTATCTGGTGCTCAAGATGCCTACCGAGAAAGGAGTTCTAACCCTTAGGGGCAATGTATATGCAGCTTATACTTGTGAGGACGATAGCTTCAAAATAGCAGAGGCTCATGACCTCTCTATTCGCATGGCCGAGACCATGCTCAACGCCAAGAAGACCTCCGCTGACCACCTAGAGATCCTAGAGCTCGAGGCTCCACTGCAAGAACATCTAGTCTAAGCAGCACAAGGTGATCCAGCTGGTTGACGGCGATCCCTAGCAAAATGGCCCTTATCGGGGCCAACCTAGGATCCCAAATAGGAAGACACGCTCGTCAGGTTCTTGAGGAGCAACATGGATGTGTTCACATGGAAACCTGCTGACATGCCCGATGTACCTCAGAACTTGATCGATAACTCCTTGAATGTCAACGGCAAGGCCAAACCTATCAAGCAGAAGCTACGACGGTTCGCTCGCGACAAAAAGGAGGTGATTAGGGTAGAAGTTACACGGCTTTTGGCAGCTGGATTTATCAAAGAAGTGTATCACCCGGAGTGGTTAGCCAACCTAGTTCTTGTACGCAAAAAGAATAATGAATGGAGAATGTGCGTTGATTACACTAATCTCAACAAACACTACCCTAAGGACCCCTTCGGTTTACCTCACATAGACGAGGTCATAGATTCAACCACCGGTTGCGAGCTGCTTTCCTTTCTTGATTGCTACTCTGGTTATCACCAGATCGCTCTCAAAAAGGATGACCTGATCAAGACATCTTTTATTACGCCTTTCGGCGCCTACTGCTACACAACCATGTCATTTGGACTCAAGAACGCCGTGGCTACCTACCAACGCGCTATACAGGCCTGCCTCAAAGAATAGATAAAAGATGACCTTGTCGAGGCTTATGTTGATGATATAGTTGTCAAAACCAAGGAAGCACATACCCTTGTTGACAACCTAGAATGCACCTTTGCAGCCCTTAACACATTTCAGTGGAAATTAAACCCAAAAAAGTGCATCTTCGGTGTTCCTTCTGACATACTACTTGGCAACATCGTCAGTCACGATGGCATACACCCTAACCTGGAGAAAGTCAAAGCTGTCTTGGACATGAAGCCACCCAAAAAGGTAAAGGATGTTCAGAAGCTTACCGGATGCATGGCCGTCCTTAGCCATTTCATATCAAGATTAGGTGAAAAAGGATTACCGTTCTTTAATCTGCTCAAAGCATCCAAAAAGTTTAAGTGGTCGGAGGAAGCAGACGCTGCCTTCACATAGCTAAAACAATACCTTACATCACCTCCGGTCCTCACTGCTCCCAGGGAAGACGAAACACTCCTGCTTTACATTGTGGCTACTAATCGAGTGGTCTCCACGGCCATGGTGGTCGAGCGCGATGAGCCCGGCCATGTCTACAAGGTACAATGGCCAATCTATTTCATTAGTGAGGTACTCAATGAGTCCAAGACCAGGTACCCATAGATTCAGAAGTTGATCTACACCATACTGATAACATCCCAAAAGATGAAACATTACTTCGATGGATATCGTGTGGTGGTCATGATTGAGTACCCTCTGCGAGACATCATTAGCAACAAGGATGCAAACGGGCACATCATTAAATGGGCAATGGAGCTATGTCCCCTTCTCCTTAGAATTTGCAAGCCGTACTACAATCAAGTCTCAGGCACTCATCGATTTCATCATTGAGTGGATAGACTTAAGCACGCCTGCCTCTCTAGGGTCCGATGAGTATTGGATGATGTACTTTGATGGTTCTCTCAACATTGACGGTGCGGGGGCAGGAGTCCTTTTCGTGTCACCATCCAAGGAGCAGCTCTGGTACATCCTCAGGATTTATTTTCCAGCATCTAATAATGCCGCCGAGTATGAAGCATGCCTACATGGTTTGCGCATTGCGGTTGAGCTCGGTGTTAAACGTCTCTATGTCTACGGAGACTCTGCTCTGGTCATCAACCAACTCAACAAGGACTGGGACACGATCGGCAAAAAGATGGATGCATACTGCAAATCGATCAGAAAGCTGAAAGGCAAGTTCTATGGCATCGAGTACATACACGTGGTCCGGGACAAGAACCAAGCCGCGGATGCGCTGTCAAAGTTAGGATCATCCCGAGCCAAAATCCCACATGGCGTATTCGTCCAAGACCTGCTCACGCCTTCCATCGAAGAGGAAGATTCCACGGTAGACAAGCCTCCCGACCAGCAATTGGTGGCTACGGTTCCGGCATCGAGCACCACCGAAACACCTCCGACCACTCATGAGCCTGACTAGAGAATACCTTTCATCAAGTACCTAATAGATGGCAGTGGTTACACTAATCGGATAGAAAACGAGCGCCTGATGCATCGCAGTAAGCATTACCTGCTCGTCGATGGCAAGTTATGGCGCAAGAATGCAAAGGAAGAAATCTTGATGAAGTGTATAACCTAGGAGGATGGTGAACATCTCCTAGACCAAATCCACTCTAGCTCCTGTGGCAACCACATGGCCTCAAGAATGCTGGTCGGTAAGGCTTTTCGAGCAGGGTTCTATTGGCTGTCAGCAGTATCCGACACAGAGAAGCTAGTCCGCCACTATGAGGGTTGTCAGTTCTTCGCTAAGAGAATCCACGTACCAACACATGAGATCTAGACAATACCAACCTCTTGACCCTTCGCATGCTGGGGACTGGATATGATCGGGCCCTTCAAACCGGCTCCTGGGAAATTTACATGCGTCTTTGTGCTGATCGACAAATTTTCTAAGTGGATAGAATACATGCCTCTGGTACAGGCATCCTCAGAAAAGGCTATCACGTTCCTCAACCAGGTCATCCACCATTTCAGCATACCCAACAACATCATCACTGATCTGGGTACTCAGTTCACTAGGAACGCTTTTTGGGACTTCTGCGATGAAAGGGGCATAGTAGTAAAGTACGTCTTGGTGGCGCACCCTAGAGCTAATGGACAAGTCGAGCGAGCAAATGGCATGATCTTGGACGCATTGAAGAAGAGGATGCATAGAGAAAATGACAAAGCTCCTGGAAGATGGCTCAAAGAGTTACCAGCCGTGGTCTGGGGCCTCAGAACTCAGCCCAGTCGTAACACCGGTGTCTCACCGTACTTTATGGTTTATGGCGCTGAGGCAGTCCTCCCAGCAGATATAGCTTTTAGATTAGCACGGGTAGAGAACTTCGATGAAGGCAAGGTCAATGAAGTACAGGAGCTAGAAGTGAATAGCGCAGAAGAGAAGCGGCTCGATTCTTGTATACGTACGGCCAAATACCTTGCTGTTTTGCGTAGGTACTACAACAAGAACGTTAAAGAGCGGTTCTTCGTGGTTGGAGACCTAGTCCTGAAGTGGAAGATGAACCAGGCTGGTGTCCATAAACTCGCAACCCCATGGGAGGGACCCTTCATGATTAAGGAAGTCACATGACCAATGTCTTATAGGTTAGCTCACCTGGATGGTACGGACGTACCAAACTCGTGGCACATCGACAAGCTTAGACTTTTCTATGCTTAACCACTGAGATATGTACTCCTTTTGTACTTTCGATTTACTTCAATAAAGCTATTATGATTTCTCCGACCACTCTAATGTGTAACTTCGAATTTTATGGTTATTCTAACTTAGCCAGTAAAAGCCAACCACCATTCCTTCTATGGTTTTCGGAGCAGGCCCTGTCTCCGGTTCCTCCCAACGCATGCATGGGATCCGCTCTCTATGTTACGGGTGATCGGCAGGTCCCCCTTGGTTTGACTTGTCCGTGTCTACGTGTGCACAGGTCACGCACCTCACACTCTGACCACATGGCAAACTAGGGCCGCACAAACTTTTTGGGATGACGTGTCGAGCAAAATGGTACAACTAAATAGAACGTTAACATGTTCTCACTTAGTTACACCAACATGAGTTTCAAGCTTAAATACGTTTTATACAAAGCAAACAAGCTTATGATGATATACAGTTACGTTATTACAAGCTTGCCTGAAGAGGCCCAAGTTTACAATAACACAACTATGTCCTTCTTCTATAGCTCTAAGCCTATTCCATTGGCTGGTTGGGGCGCGCGGCACCTACTGCTCGCTGCTTCTGATATCCTAGTCAAGTCTTGGGGACTCTTGTGCTGGTCGAGCTAAAGAGGATGGCCCTGCCGATGCCTGGCTGGTCGAGACCGTAGGCTTCATCGGTTGGCTTGCAACTGATGGCGTTTCCAGCTGACTTGTCAATGGCGTACCTTGTACAGGTGCTGTCCCACCTCCACATAGGTTAATGTCGCCAATAATCTTTGAGGACAGGTCCAGCTGGGTCATCCGAAGCTCCTCAGCCTTGTTTGGGTCTACCTCCTTCGGGTACCTAGCCTCCAGGCGCTTGAGATCGATCAGGGGGTAGTGGGCACACACCATGCTTAGCACATGCGCACCTGTGTACTCACTCGCCTCCTTCACGAACTCTTGGAACCAACTCCATGCCTTTCGGCACCTCTCGACCAGTCCGAGCTGCAGCATCCTTGGCGCTTCCTCTGTAAGCGCCGGATCGATAAGGTCGAGGATGGGCAAAATGCTAGTTGCCACTTCCTGGCACTAGTTCTTCCATGTGTCCAGATCCTCGGTGGACCCTAGGCATCGCGCCTTCCAGTCGTCATGATCTTTCATCATGGCTTCTAGATGTTTCTTGGCATTGACTTTTAAAACTGCAAACCGTACAAGACATCAGAATGTAACGGCACGACAAGATAAGGCGGGTAATAGAATGAGAAAGGTGGTCTGGAACACTTACTTTTTAGCTCCTCCTTCATCTTGGTTGTGCGGTCCTAGAGTTGAGACTGGTCACGCGCCAGTTTCTCATTGTCCTCCTTTAGGCAACCACACTCTGCGGTCACATGGCTATTCTCCTCTTGGAGGCGGGTTACTTCGGCTTCTAAGCCTGCACTATAGCTGTCACTACCAACAATGCAACAACACGTGTCATGCACTTGCTGTGATAAAATGACAACTTGTTTTTTCCTGCTCTTTGTAATTGAGCTAGACGACCAGGTTCTGGTTCCATGCCTCTTGCTCCATCCCCTCCTGGTCGGCGGCTTCAAGTTGGCGGTGCAAGCGTTCCACCTCGGCCGCCAGTTCTCTATTGTTCGTCGTGATTCCCTCAATCTGGTCGAAGCACCTCTTTTGGTACTTTGCGGTCTTCATCAAGTCCTGTATATAAACAAGCTAAGTCAGATAGTTTGACTAAATAGCAGGATCAAGTGGTCAAGCCAAACATACCTGGACTTCTATCACCAGACGTTTTGCCGCTCGTTCAAGTTTTAGGGTCTCTTCGACCTCTAGGATTTCCTCATGCATAACCCACTCGTCGTTCCGCCAGTGCGACACATATACATGTTGTCGTTTGTCTTGGGGTGCCATCTCTTCTACTTCGTCCTCTTCGGCCTCTTGTTCAGGAGGTAGCGCTGGTCTAGGAGTTTGTAGTCTCTGCGACCACTATGGCTTTCCCACGAGCTATAGCATTGGTAAGCGTGCTCTGTGCCACCTCCGGCTATTGCTCCTCGGCTTGGTCCGGTCCCCTTGGCGCCAAAGTATCCCCCTCAGTAGGGGTAGTGCTCGGAGCACTTGTACTTGGCTCGGCTCTCTTCTCGACCAGCTGTTCGGGGACTGTCGTCTGGCCACTCATCTGCTGAGGTTCTAGTGGATTTTCTTCTATAGGTTCCTCCATAGCCGGCTGCTGGGCAGTTGTTTCTACCATCGCTGGCAAAGCCATGCTGCACCCGGCTAGCTGGTCGAGATTTTTGGTGGACGCCGACCTAATATATCAGAGATAAGTTCAGAAGACAATAGTATTCAATACAAATTGTAAGCTTACATCAAGGTTGCAAATACTTATAGCTTGGAAGCATAGAATGACGTGGCGAAGGAGCATCTCTTCGACCATGCTTGCTCCACGTGCTCGGCGGGTTCCACCAGGTCTTTTTCCATGACCAGTACCGGCGCTGGGGCCTAGCGCTCGACCCCTTTGCTGCTTGTCCTCTATGTTGCAGTGGTCGGTGATGCGATCCCTGCTGGTATAGAGGAGCCACCCTGCTCTGTTGACTCCAGTTGTCTCCTCCTCTTTCGAGGGATGAGTCAGAAGATGTCTACATCCTCTGTTTCATCATCTGACAGTGGGAAGATGGCCTGACAATGTTTGTTGGCTGCCGGCCGCTTGCTAGCAGCCCTGGCCGTTGCCTCCTCCCCAACCCCAAGTACGGCCCAGTCGACGTCTTCGGCCCTGGCACTGGTCTAGGCGGTTAGGCTGGCAACTTGCAGCCAATCCACACCAGGGGGTGGAGACACAAACACTGCTGCCCTGTCATGACCATTAGTCTGGGAAACATAAAGGCGACAATACAGTCAATTTTTGTTACAACATAACTCTATAGGTACAAGGAAGCATCATTTACCTTTGGGGGAGGTCGGGCCAGCTTGAAGGCGTGCTCGATGTCGCTTAACCTAACAAAATTGGGATCGGCTAAGTTGAATAGCTCCCCAATCCTGGCCTTGACTTCAATCTTGTCAAGCACCTCTTTTCTGGTCCTTGTTGGATCTGCGCTCCCCTGGTATTCATAGCTAGGATGTACCCTCCTCTGGCAGGGCTAGATCCTTCGGCTGATGAAGTTCCCGACCATGCTTGGACCATCTAGTTTCTCCCACGGGATCATCCCAAACAGTTCTGCGATCTGCTCCAAGTGCTCGGGTTTCTCTGACTAGCTGTTCTTCTTCTCTGGAATGAACCCCACGTCACACAGGGTGATCATGTTTGGCTCTTCATGGATGTAGAACCACTTCTTGTACCAGTCATCTAGGGATGTGTTCTAAGGGTAGTGCAAGTACTGGGCCTTCATCCCATCATGTAGATTGAGGTATACACCTCTGACTATCTTTGATCCACCGCTCCCTTTCTTTTGTAGACAAAACAGATGGCAAAAGAGGTCGAAATGGGGCTGGAAGCCACCATAGGCTTCGCAAAGATGGATGAAGGTGGAGACAAGAAGAATCGAGTTAGGATGCAGATTGCAAATCCCAATCTCGTAATACAAACAAAGTCCCTGAAGGAAAGGGTGCACTGGAACCCCAAAACCCCGCTTGAAGAAATCCTCGACAACCACAATCTCACCTGGTTGTGGATGTGGGTAGCTTTCTCCTTTTAGTGCACGCCATCCCACGAGTGCCTTGTTGTGGAGCACTCCCATGGTGACAAGGTCTTCGATGGTCTGCTCGTTGCTCCTTGACTTCCACCACTCCTTCGCCATGATTCCGATTTTCTTCTAGGCGTCTCTCTTCGCCATTAATCCGTCCTTGCTAAAGGGGTGGGTGCGGTGGAGGGGGGATTGGTGATGCTTTCTGAGGTATAGGGTTCGACAAGAGGAAGAAGAAGGCTGCGGTGGCGAATGATAATGGGGATCGGTAAAAAGTAACTTACCAGTTCTATATTATAAATAACCAAGAGCTCCATCGTTTCGTCTGTCTGAGATTCTTGGGAGACATGCGCACGTGCCGTAGACGGTTGTTTTCACAACCTCGAGATCTACGCCAATAAACGCGTCCCTTCATTACCAGTGTACGCGCCTCTTCGTTGCTAGTGTGGGAGGGCCCACACTAACGCACCTCCTTACAGGTGCCAAGCGACTTTTTGCTAGACAGGGCAAGAAGACAGTATGACGTGCTATACCCATCTGCTTTCTTGACCAGGCATGTACGATTGGACTTGACAAAATAAGAAGATAAATAAATACACCAAATAATAGTACAAGCGGCGTTCGTTTCTTCGCTGCATGTCTTGTGCTCAAGGATGGTCCAGACCACTACCGTGCTCGGGGACTGCTTGGACCACTACCGTGCTCGAGGACTGCCCAGACCACTACCGTGCTCGGGGACTGCCCAGACCACTGCCGTGCTCGGGGACTACCCAGACCACTACCGTGCTCGGAGACTGCCTAGACCACTACCGTGCTCGGGGACTGCTCCGACTACTAATGTGCTCAGGGACTGTCCCGACCACTGCTCGGAGATCATTCTGCTCGGCTACATGTGATTTGTACTCACATACAGTTGAGAGACATTTATTTAGACCTTGCTACAAGGCTCATACTTTGCCTTCTAGCAAGCTCGGGGACTACATCGGTACGATGCACCTGCTGGTGCATCTCGTATCGCCTGTTCGACGATGGTATTCTTAACTCCAGTGGAAATTCTTTTTAGACTCTGGCACCATGTGCCTATGTCACCTACTACCAGGCTCGAGGACTAAGTGGGCACACTTCACCTTGTGGTGAATGTGTTTGTTTTTCGACCCCTACCCCTCTGATGATCAAGGATGCTACGCTTCAAGATTCACTTACATTTCTTTTCAGAAATACAAGTGGGCACACTTCACAGGATAGAAATCTTTTTCTTTTTTCTTAAGAGCACCATACATTCTTCGGACAACCTACTTCTCCGGTGACAACGGTGGTCAGAGATGTTAAGGAATTAAGCCTTACTATTCGGAGAAGGTTAAAATGGCGTGTCGCAGCATAATACATGGTGCTCGGGGACTAGCTGTGGGGGTATTAACCCCTATACCCTTATGGCTAAGCTTGGGCCGGCCTGGATCAGTGGGTCCGGTCCACCAAAAGACGATGCATGGCTAGGCCAACCTATTCAGAGTCCCACGCAAGGAGTCAAGACAGATTTGGCGATCAAGCAAGATCTTGGTCGGTTAGAATAGGAATTCTTATCCGGCCACCTATGGCAATTGTAACTGACTAGGATTAGTTTCTAGATCTGTAACCCTGCCCCCTGGACTATATAAGGTGGGCAGGGGACCCCTCTAAAAAACATCTCTCATTGACATACAGCAATACAATCAGACGCAGGATGTAGGTATTACGCCTTCTTGGCGGCCGAACCTAGATAAAACTTCATGTCTGTCTTGCGTCACCGTCTTGTTTGTGGCTTGCGCATCTATCTGCCGACAATCTACTACCTTGGGCATACCCCTAGGTAGACTACCGACCATATTTCATCAACAACTTGTAACCCTGCTCCCCAGACTATATAAGGCAGGCAGGGACCCCCTCCAAACTCACGCAATATCATACGATAGCTAATACAAACCAACAGACCACAGGAGTAGGGTATTACGTCGTATTGACGACCTGAACCTGTCTAACTCGTGTGTCTCTATTGCCTTCTTGTTCTTGATCTCACGCTCCTCTGCCGATCAATCTACCATCATGTGATACCCCTCGGTGGACTGCCGATGATATTCTGTCGACACAACTCCTTTTCCTCCTTCCACTAGTTGATTCCTTCTCTTGCGGCGGTGGAATTGAACCATTACAAACTTTTTGAGGCACACCACAATCTCTCAGGTGCTCTTCGATGATGCCTAGCCATCTAGGACCGAAGAGTCCAAGAATAACAAATGCGAATCACGAGATCGACAATATGCACAAGTGCTCAAGTGGTTGCTTGCTCTCAAATTTGAATCTCACTCAACCCACAAAATGGATTTTGCAAATTGGATCACACACTCACTAAGAGAGGGTTGGAGAGTGTTCTCAAGGCTCAAAAATGTGTATAGGAACCAACTAAATTAGCAGCCTCCAAAGGTGGAGGCTTGGGGGTATTTATAGACCCACTCAAAAACTAGCCATTTTCTAGCCATTGGAATACCGGACACGTTTGTCCGGTATTGGTCGTACAGCCCAACGGTCACAAAGTCAGTTGAACTGCGAGATGTCGTAACTCCCAACGATTGCCGGGACCTCCGACCCTCAAAACTCCCGATGATTGTCGGAACTCCCAATGAGCCAAACTAAGACCAACAAAGAAGTCACCAGGGTTAGGTCAATACCCGATACATCCGGTATTGCCGACCATAACAAACTAAGTTAGCTCTTAAGTCTGTCAAACACTCAATCCTCACATAGGTTGACTTGAGCATTTATGAATAATTATCTATCAACATGATGCATCCCTCTTAATAGTACGACATGCCTATTTACTCAAAATAAAATGAAAATAGAGTTTGAAACGCTTGAGTTGATTTCCTTTGAAGCACATGCCATAACTTCTTGATCATCAACAATGTGAGGATGTCACCATGTCAATTTTGATTTTCTTTTTGAGCATAGCCATCTTGAGCATGTGACTTGATTCCATTCAACAAATGTGAGTTAAATCCAAATGTATCAATTCACTTCCACAATTCATCCAATGTGTTTGATCCACCATTTCAATGTGACCATCATAGTTTGATTGGTACCTCAACTAAATGCAAGTACTTCCTTCTTTACCCTAGCTAGGTTCCTCGGTCACCAAGCCATCGCTTGTCCTTCACCCTTGCTTAGTACCTCGAAGCCTTTTCTTGCTATCTTCACCATCTCAAGCCATCAAGTCACACTTGGTGTTGAATCATTCATTAAGATCATTTGTATAATTGTCTTTCAATATAGCAAGCTCTAAAATGTGAGACCATTCCATATGCAATCCCTCATATCTCATTAATTATTTTTCAACATGCTTGCTTTCATATGAGTCATCGAAATCCCACAATGAATAAGCCTTGCATGAGCTACTGTGGGGGTATGGCCCCCGGTATCCACAAGACAAGACATGGGCCGCACCATCAGAGGTGGCCCTAGCCCACAAGATCAAGGCATGCACGGCGCTGCTCGGCGTGCACCGCAAGATATTATATTGTACCAAATAGGATACTCTCCTTGTAACCCTACCCCTCCAGAGTATATAAGGAGAGGCAGGGGTCCCCTAGCGGACAAGATACATGATGATCCATACATCTCAATGCAATACATTAGAACATAGGATGTAGGTATTATGTCATACTGACGGCCGAACCTATCTAAATCTTGTGTCTTGGTGCTTGTATTACCATCTCGCTCTTGATCTCGCTCACCTCTATGACAAATCTACCATTATGGGATACCCCTCGGTGGACTGCCGAGCATCTTTTGTCGACAGTTGGTGTGCCAGGTAGGGGTGTGCACTTGATCCATGGCGAGCCAGATGGACCCCAAATCAATAGTGTGTTCTCATCGTCAATCTCATGGAGATCCATGCCGGTCCACGACGATGATTCATCGCTGGCTACACTAGCCCCCTTGATAGCAGATCCAATCTTGGAACCACCTCCGAGGTTGTCTTCACCAACAACTCACTACCTACCAGGTGCTCGCCGTCAACGCCGACCAGATAACGCCATACGTCGCCAACTAGACTTTCTGTCTAAAGCTAAGTCACGCTTTAATATTCTTCTAAATGTTCTCCAATCTCCGTATGTCGCCATAATGTTTCTCTGAAATGTTTTCTTCATGTTTGCTCTCCAAACGATTTTCCAAACCCCTGAATAGTCACGTTGATGCTCGGACGCCTCCAGAGATGGACCTATCTCCGGCTCCTCCCTACACGTGCTACGGGCTCCGCGCTCTGTGTTATGGGTGGTTGGCAGCGGCTCCTTAGTCACGCCTGTTCCTCCTACACATGCACGGGCTCCACGCTCAATGTTATAGACTATGGGCTAGCTAGGGCTAGAGACTCAGCTACACACTAATTGGTTAGGCAGTTTATATTAAATATAAACACATCTTCGCTCCAACTGATCGTGGACCTACATACGCTATATTTTTCTCTAGAGTTCATATATTTTTACATCATATACTACTCGTTCTACATGTTTGTATTGCACAATCATCATCTAGGTGATCGGACCACCTGGTGCTCGGACTTCTCCACCGATCAACTAGTCAGACCGCTTGGTTCATCGACTTCATCACCAACTAGTTGATCGGACTATTTGTCGGTCGTTTCTAGTCAATGCTCACTTCACTGCCGACCAGTTGACTAGACTATTCATCACTCAGTGCTTCATCGCCAGCTACGCCAGGGACTCCTCAGCGCTCAGGTTTCTTCGTGCTCGAGGACTAAGTGGGCACACTTCACCGCACAAACATTGCTAGCTACGTTGGTGCTTGGACCTCACCAGCTTCGCCAGGAACTCGGTGCTCGAACATCGCCAACTATGCCGGAGACTCTTCGGTGCTCGGACATCGCTAGTGACATCGGGGACTCCTCGCTCCTCGGTGCTCGAACATCACCAATGACGCCGGACACTCCTCGCTCCTTGGTGCTCAGACATCATCGGCAACACCGAGGGCTCCTCGCTCTTTGGTGCTCGGACATCACCAGCGATGCCGGGGACTCCTTGCTCCTTGGTGCTCGGACATCGCCAGTGACACCAAGGACTCCTCGCTCCTCGGTGCTCGGTCGTCGCCAGCGATGCTGGGGACCCCTCGCTCCTCGGTGCTTGGACATCGCCAGCAACGCTTGGGACTCCTCGCTCCTCAGTGCTCGGTCATCGCCAGCGACACCGGGGACTCCTCGCTCCTCGGTCATCACCAACGATGCCGGGGACTCCTCAGTGCTCGGTCATCGCCAGCGACGCCAGGGGACTCCTTGCTCCTCGGTGCTCGGTCATCACCAGTGACGCCAAGGACTCCTCACTCCTCGGTGCTCGGACATCGCCAGTGATGCCGAGGGCTCCTCGCTCTTAGGTGCTCAGACATTGCCAGCGATGCCAGGGACTCCTTGCTCCTAGGTGCTCGGACATCGCCAGCGACATCGGGAACTCCTCGGTGCTCCCTTGGTGGTCGGTTCTTGCTACGTCTCATCGGTGTGCTATCAAGCTGCTCCATGTTGTTTGGATCAGGGTGCTGATCTTGGGCAGCACGTCTAGGGTCTTGATACGCGCATGTTGGACGACATCGACAAAGCTTTTAGACTTCTTTTTCTTTGACCCTGCTACAAGATTCATTCTTCATCTTCCAGTAGGCTTGGGGACTAAGTGGGCACACTTCACCTTGCGGTGAATGTGCACTGTTCTCATCTCGAGGCTACGCTCGGGGACTGGCTGCCTGCTCGGCTAGTCTTCTACTTTCTGACCCTAGCACCACATGACTACGTCACCTACTATCAGGCTCGGGGACTAGCTGTGGGGGCATGGCCCCCGGTATCCACAAGACAAGACATGGGCCGCACCATTAGAGGTGGCCCGTCCCACAAGATCAAGGCATGCACGGCGCTGCTCAGTGTGCACCGCAAGATATTGTATTGTACCAAATAGGATACTTTCCTTGTAACCCTACCCCTCTAGAGTATATAAGGAGAGGCAGGGGTCCCCTAGCGGACAAGATACATGGCGATCCATACATCTCAATGCAATACATCAGAACACAAGATGTAGGTATTATGTCATACTGACGGCCGAAGCTATCTAAATCTTGTGTCTTGGTGCTTGTATTACCATCTTGCTCCTAATCTCGCTCACCTCTATGACAAATCTACCATCGTGGGATACCCCTCGATGGACTGCCCAGCATCTTTTGTCGATAGCTACATTTGCATTGTTGTCTTGTGTTTGAACTAGATTGTTTATACAACAACACATCATTTTGGCTTTCATCAAATACCTGCAAGATAACCCATTTCTTGTCCAACACTTAGCAAACGGATTAGACCTTTAATCATGTTGTCATTCATTCATCCAAAACCCACTAAAGGGCTTGATGCACTTTCAATCACCCCCTTTTTGGTGATTGATGACAACTTGATTAAAGCTTACAAAAACATATTAAACATTAAAGATTTTGGGTTCAATAATTTATGAGAGGCTCTCCCTTAATATGTACTTATGAATGGAATTCACAAAATGACCTCAAATGCCAATTGCACATATTAAAACACATAAGAGACTCCTCCTAAATCATTGCATCCGTAGAGTGCAAGTGTGTGTGACAAAATAAAACCATGATGCATATGACAAGAGATATCACACAAGAATAAATATAAAATCATCACACCATACATATTTAATCTAAATCATGCATGGTCCTTATGAATATAAATGCTTCATTTAAATCACACACATAGCACTCATTACAAATTTTCTCAAGTTTAGAAGCCACTGAGATATAATATATCACAAGATAAAGATCATGAAACATGAGTATTAAAAGATACAACCATGAAGCATGAGTCTCATCTCTCACAAGATATAAAATAATGCTAAAACTCAAACTCAATGATATATCAATGAGTCTCAAAAGACAAAGACAACTACAGCTATAGTACATATCTCTAGGTACAAAGATAACACATGAAACACATCTGAAGCTCTAATCAGTCTCTCTACCCCTTTGTCATCTATCACCACAAAAGGTTTGACAAAGATAATGCAAGCACAAAAGGGCTGCGAACTGTATCTAACACCTGTGATCACTCATCATCGTCATCATCATCCCATCCACCATCATCCTCATCCTCTAAGCGTGGAGCACCAGGTGGACACGAACCACCCGCACCAGATGGATCATAGCCACCAAACCCATAGTAGCTATATCCACCTGTGAGATCACCCCACCAGTCTAAAGCATACTCATCTACAGCACAGGGACGTGGCTAAGAGTGAGTAGGCACACAAGCCTATAGTGGCAAGGTGTCAGGGTGCTCTAGTGCCTACTCCTGCTACTATGGAGCCTGCTAAGCCTGTCGCTGCTCTTGTCACTGAAGAAACTCAGCAAACTCTCTATCATGCCTGACCTGCCGCTGCTCCTTAGTCTCTGCCTCACTGAGGGGCTCATCATCAGAAATAGGAGACCTAGGTGGATCAAGCTCGAGTCTCTAGGTAATCTACTTGAGGGTGTGAGTGTCCTTCCTCCTAGCCTCCCTCTCCTTTCGCTGTCTGACCTCATTGTCCTTGCACATCCAAAATACAGCACTGAAAAAACCGACAAATAGGAGAAGGCAGGCTACGACGGTGTGAAGAAGAATGTGAAGGAGCACGTGGTGGAGGAGATGCTCCTCCTACTACTACACCACCTATAGGTGCATCTGCTACTGAAGTTGAAGGAACAAGACCAGCTACCTCTATCAAGTCTACCTGAATCCTCAGAGGCCCATGTGTCTGATCATGTGTAAAAGTGTGACCTATCACCTGCTCAATCATATGCTTGATGTAAGGAGCATATCCACATCCCTTGATAGGTCTCTCTCCAACACTCTTGATCTCACACCAAATGAAGTCAAATACATTGAAGGGTCGAGCATCTAGTACCATCCTATTGAGTAGGTTCTTGGAGAAGTCTACAATTGTTCCTCTATCACCCTTCTTGCAATCGATTGACGCCCTGAACATCCTATTTAGATAAGCATAAGTAGGGTGAATGCCTGCTACCTTTCCAACCACTACTCCCTTACTCTCAGGTGGATACATGTAACCAAGCCACTCAGGAGGTAGGATCTACTTGTCATGGATCTTCTCCTTCTGCAAATCATCAGTCACCAGAACCAAGATGTGCTACAAATGTCCTATAGTCAACACTATGCCAAGTGCCTTCGGTCATCTAGTGCATTCACCTCACATCCTCCTCAACGAACAAGATGGCATAGAACTATGCTATGACCTCATGGCACCAGTCATGCTGAAAATGCATAATGTGGTAAGCTCTCGTGCGCTCACAAGCTATGATAGCACTCTGAATAGATGACCTCTGTAAGTCTCTGGTGTGCTGCTAGTCAATCCACTAAGAAGGAGTAACAACTAGAGTCCTAGATAGGATCACACTATTGTAGAAATCCAAGTGAAACATAGTCCAAAATCTATAGTCATAGGGAATCCTATTCCACTACTAGAAATATCCACTTCTATGATGAAAATCTTAATGACAAATCCAAAACCATCATAGAAGAGTGCTTTTTATGATGAATATTTCCATTTCATCATAGATTAGTGGTGATGATCTTACAACCCTCCATTTCTATGACAAAATCAGGCATCGTCACGAAGAACATCATAGAAGAGCAGTAGGGTTTCATCATAGATCACTCGCGCGACTCATCTAGTGACGATGTCCTTTAAAACTATGACAAATAGGGCTTCATCATTGAACTAATTACACATATGTGATGAATAATATTCGATATGTAACGAACGGTGCTTTGTCATAGATCTCCAGATGGTACTTTCTCCATCTAACGTGTACCTATGGGACCTATAGTTACTCATCCAGTGATGCTTGCAATTCATCATAAAAGTCTCTACTCGATCCTTTCTCCATGCGACTGTGTACCTATGGGACCCTTGTCCATCCGACGTGTACCTGTGGGACCTCTAGTTACTCATCCGTGATGCTTGCAATTCATCATAGAAGTCTCTGCTTGGTCCTATTTCCATCCAATGTGTACCTATGGGACCCTTCCAGCATCCAACCTATAGGACCTAATGGCTTACGTGTCATGTGTACCTATGGGACCCGATGGCCCATCTCCATCCAACCTGTGGGACCCAATGGCTTGCGTGTCACTTGATGCTTGCAATTCATCATAAAAGTCTCTGCTCGGTCCTTCTGCATCCGACTTGTGGGACCCGATGGCTTAGTGTCACATGTACCTCTAGGACCTTTCTTCATCTCCATCCGACCTATGGGACCTGATGGTTTGCGTGTCACTTGTACCATGTGTGCCATCGGGGTTTAATTTCTCAAAAAAGGTCTAATACCTAGGAGTCAAACACGAGTTCTGGACCAAGGACGGAGCATCTTTACCATTGTGCTCGACGCCTGGTTGTGCTGACATCTCTTTGGAGTGGCTATAGTATCCTATTGGCTATGTGGATGCCCTATAGGTTGACCTAAATTGGATATATCCCCTATATGTGGAAACAAATCTTTGCCCGCTGGACTTGCGGTGGCGGCGGAGGTGGAGTATCCCCAGTCTGCTGTGGTGGCTGAGGTGTCCTTTTGGTGGCATGGTGGGGCTCTCCTAGTGGAGTGTGGCGGCATTGGTGTCCATGTGATCAGGTGTGTGCTGTGGCAGAGGTAGCTTGCAGCCAAGCCATGCCAGTTCATAGAACAAAGGTATGAGTACCTTCTTCTATGATTATAGAACTCCATTTTCTATACATGATAAAGTAAAGAACACATAAAGAAAGGCTATTCTATATGAATTTCAATTGAAATCAATGCTTTTGTCACACAAAAATAGAAAACTAGACTGTCCCATAGTATGATATGAACAAATGCATAGATTAGTGCTCTTGAACACTATATGCTTTGTTCTAATGCTAGTTTTGCCATTGTCCACCCAATGGTAAAAAATCTAACGGACTTTGCATACTTTTGTTGCAATAGATGGACAGATCCTGGATTCCTAGTGGGAGACCATTCTTACCGATGTTCATCGCAGTAGTTGAAGAGTTCATGGATGTGGTTAAACAAAAATACCTAGACCAAAAGATCCCTTGCCCGTGTACACAGTGTCTTAACAAGGTGGTTAAAACTTGGCAGGAGGTGTAGGACGACTTACTTATACATAGAATGTCACCCACATACACCACATGGATTCATCATGGTGAAGAGGGAGGAGATACTGACATTATAGAGCCATCAGATGTGCATGGATTTCATCATGATGGTTGGATTGCGGAGGAGGAGGAGGAGGAGGACTATGACGATAACATATAACTAGATTTTGATGATTTAGTTCAAAACCTATTAACATATGAAGAGTGGGCAGGAAGAGTCCCAAAGTTTGAATGAGTGTTGGATGAGTTGAAGCAATCTATTTCTTCTAGATCTACCTTCTCAAGATTCTCCTTCCTTGTCAGGTTGCTATATATCAAGTCCCACTATCAAGTTAGCAACAGCTATTTTGATGCACTATTGACGTTGCTGTCAGATGCATTCCCTAGTAGCAATGTACCAAAATAATGTGAGGAGGCACGCAAATATATTCGAGAATTGGGACAAGGTTATGAAAGTATCCATGTGTGCAAGAACAACTGTGTGTTGTTTTGTGGTGATCGTGAGGAATTGCAAGCGTGCCCAAAATGCAAAGAGTCTAGATGGGAGGATGCAGATGGTAGCAGGCGGGTTCCTCATAAGGTTTTGAGGCATTTTCCTCTAATACCGAGTGAAGGGACCATGACGCCTAAGAGGGGGGGGGGGTGAATTAGGCAACTTAAAAATTCTACTTCAAAACTATGGCCTCTTTTTCTAACTCTAGCAAAACCTACACAATAGATGAACTATCTAAATGTGCAACTATGGTTTTGCTAGTGAGTTGCTATCTCTACCGCAAAACAAGTAATGTAAACAATGTAAATGCAGAAGCTAAAAGAGCAAGGTAGAGATATGCAAACTCCCATCAATGACTCTAGTATTTTTACCGAGGTATCGAGAAGCGCGCAAGCTTCCCCCTAGTCCTCGTTGGAGCCCCTCGTAAGGAATCCCTCGCAAGGGCCAAGCTCCTAGTCGGGTAACTCCATGGATAGCCTCGAGCCTTCCCCACGCGCAAGTGGGTCTCCGATGTGCCTTCCGGCAAGCCTCTCCCGGATGCTCCGTGCCGTCTTCACTATCAAGCTTTCGGCCAAAACGCCGTGGGCCTTGTTCCCTCCAGTACACGGTGGCGGCCACACCACAAACACGGTTGGTGTAATCTTGCAAGACTTCAAGCCCCTCCGACGTACAACAATGGTGCTCGCAAGCACCGAGTGGTAAGAGGTATGCAAACCTCACTAAACACTAGGCCTAAACCTGGAGCAAGCGCATGAGCGGTGGTCTAATCAACCTAAGCACTTCGCAAAGCACCTACGCTAATCACCTAATGAATCACTAAGCTCTATGCAAGTGGAGATCACTAAAATGGTGCACCAACACCCTTGGTATGTTTCCTCAGCTCCACACTTCTCAAATGGCTGGTTGGGGGTTGTATTTATAAGCCCCACTGAGAAAGTAGCCGTTGGGGTTGAACTCCCACAATTCTGCTACTGACCGGACTGCTGAATCGTCCTGACCAGGACGTGTCTGGTCGTCTCGACCGTTGAGCTGGCAATGTGCTGATCAGGAGACTGGCCAGTGTCCAATCACCTACCATCGGACACTGTCCGGTCGTAGATTTGCCGCTCTAGAACCTTACTGTACTTGATCGGACGCTGCTGTCCTGCGTCCGGTCGGTTGCCGCCAGCGTCAAGTCCAGTGTTCGGTCGTCTAGTCTACCGAGCCACTTGCCCAGCGTCTGGTCACAGCATCTAGTCGCTTGTCCAGCGTCATGGTCTAGAGTCCGATGACCACAGTGAGGTCATTTCTTCGCGATCTTGCGTACGGCTTGGTTCCAATCTTCATGCTTTGGACTTTGCTTGATATCTTGGGTCTTCTCTTGTGCTTCTAAGGTCTTTCTTGAGGTGTTGATCATCAGATCATCATGTCACCTTTGTCCAGGTTACGTCTTGCACCCTATTGAACTACAGAACAAACACTTGCAAATTCATTAGTCCAATTTGGTTGTGTTGGTCATCAAACACCAAAATCCAAAGTAAATGGGCCAAGGGTCCATTTTCCTTACAATCTCCCCCTTTTTGGTGATTGATGCCAACACGACCAAAACAAGCAAATAATAAGAATTTGGAAGTTAAAAACTACCTACATGCTAGGATGCAGTGCAAGGGGAAAGGTTATGTGATGCTAAAAGATGCTTCTTTGTAAAACTAAATGAGACTACATAAAACTTATCTTGCCCTTGCAAATGTTCCCATGTGGCATTATGGATTTAAGCCTTGCTTCCTACAAATTTTCCCAATACATAGGCAATCCATAATCCACTATCCTCCCTTTTTTGAACCATTACACCTTATATTAATGCTTGCCTTTGGTCCTTTAAATTCTCCCCCTTTGGAATCAAACACCGAAAAGGAAGACATTAGTGGCATAAGGGAGGGTCAAACTTTGTGATCCTTTGAATGTAGAATGGAATAGGTCACAAAATTTGACTCATATTATATAGATTAAGCTCCCCCTAAATATATGCATACATATGATAGAAAGCAAAGTATATGCATAATTGACACATTATTACACAAGGGAATTTAATCTATATAATGCATGGAGAAAGCATATAAATGTCAAAATAAAATCAACATGATGATATTGGTTTAGAAATACCACATGTGGAAACCAAATTGATTTCTACCACTTGCAATAGGTGGTGGATATTTGAAGTATGATGCTTAGCTCCGGGGACTCCATTTTCCTTGCAATGAGACTACTACACACATGATAATCTTGAAAAGATGTTAGTCTCAAGGCATCCAACTTGTAGAGTAATCCTCCCCCTAAATTTGTGCACACAAGTGTAGAATACTTTGTAGAAATCATGCACATTGATTTTAGAATAAAAAATACCACTTGAAAGATGACATCTCATGAATGTGAGAATCATTTTCAAAATAGATATTCAGGAGAGATTATCTACAATTTGGACTTTGGCACATATTAGATGAACAATAGTAAGACAAGCTATGTGCCATGCTCCTAAACAATTTTGAACCATGTAGGTTTGCTCCAAGGGTTAAAAAAGAGACCGAGCAAGCCTACCATAAGATATACCTAGTGTATGCATGACAAAAGATATAAGCATGCAAATGCAAACCTAGGCATGAAGAGTAACTAGATGCTTAAGATATCAATTTGTAAGAAATACCAATTGAAAGATGTACCAATTAAAAAGTAATAACATCTAGTTACCTAACATGGGAAGGGGAATTTGGGTCCATAGTATTCACTAACCCACTTGGCAATGATTTTGTCCATCATGATGCACCCCATGAAATGCACCCACACTTTGCCAAGTCTCCAAATTCCTTGAAGTCCATCGGACTTCTCACTTTCCTTTCAGGATCCAAACCTTCTTGGTGCTCTTCATGTTGGAAATAATTTCCTTTGGCACCCAAAAGCATTTGACCCCATTGTTGGCTTGCTTGTTCACCTTGATGGCCACCACCTTGTCATTTTTCTTCTTCTTCAAGAGATAAGGTGTGGAGGCCTTCTTGTCCACCTTGTTGGTGTAGGTGTTGGAGAGCTTGCTTGTTTGCTTTTTCTCCTTCTTTGCTCCTCCCCCATTCTTCATCTTGCACTCATAGGACTTGTGACCTTCCTTGTGGCACACATAACAAACCATGGTTTGTCCTTCATCATGCTTCTTCACTCCCTTGACGGTGTTATCTTGATGAAGTTGGGTTTGCTTCGCCTTGCCTTTCAATTGAGTCAAGTCCTTGGTGAGGCGAGCTACTTCTTGCTTGAGTTGCTCATTCTTCTTTGCAACCTCTTGTGTGCATGTATCTACAACAACTTTCTCAACACAAACTTGGTTGCACAAAGGTGAGTCTAAACATAAATCATTACAAGAAGTAGAGGCATCCATTTTAGACATGTTAAAGATATAACTTTTCTTTTTAGATGCCTTGGTGGGGGTTGTGCTAACGGCTTCAAGATTAGCAACTTTATTAGTTAGCTCATCACAATGTTTGCACATGGTTTCCGTTTTAGCAATCAAACTATTATGTGCTTCTTGTGAGCTAGCTAACTTTTCTTTTAATTTTTCATTTTTCTTTAAGAGTTGCTCATCATTGATTGTGCATGCATTTGTTGTTGCACTAGTCTCAAGTTTCTCAATTTTAGTAGATAGTTCAACATTGAGATTAGCAGAGTTCTCATATTGTTCAAGCAAGGTTTTGTATGCTTTTTGTGAACTATCTAGCTTTTCTTTTAAACTTTTGAGCTTCTTTTGTTGACTAGTGCAAGCTTTAGCATAATTAAGATTTTCTTGCACAAGTTCATGATAAGATGGCATATCATCCTCATCTTCTTCTTCATCTTCACTTGAGGAACTTGAGCTTGAGCTTGCCTCAACTTGCTTGCACTTCGTCTTCTTTTTCTCGCTACAAGCGAGAGCTTTGCCTTTGCTTGATGAAGAAGCTTCTTCTTGACCCATCTTACATGACATTTCAAATGCCACTAACTTGCCAATGGCTATGCCCGGGGTCATATTGCTCAAGTCCTCCATGTTGTGAAGGATGGTGATGATGCTTGCATATTTCTTTTGTGGTAGCACGGAGATGATCTTCCTCATGATGTCCGTATCATCTAGCTTTAATAATCCTGTAGAATGGAGCTCATTGATAATTAGATTCAAACGAGAATACATATCACGAACAAGCTCATCATCATTCATAGTAAAGGAATCATAGTTTTGCTTTGCTAGACAATGTTTTTGCTCATGGACATTGCGTGTGTCGTCATGGAGCTCTTGGAGTTTTAACCAAATTTCATGTGCCGTATTTAAAGTGAATACTTGGTTAAAAACATCCATACTAAGTGATTCAAACAAGCAATTTTTAGCTCTAGCATTGAAGTGCATTTCTTTTCATCACTCTTTGTGGGTTTTTCAGGATTCTTGATGGGTTTCATCCCATCACGAGTGACTCTCCATACACCCAAATCAACTACCTCAAGGTGGCAAGCCATTCTAGCTTTATAGTATAGGAAGTTAGTGCCGTCAAAGTGTGGAGGCCTAGCGGTATCCATCCCAACCACTCTAAATAGCGTCGGCTCAACGACGGTTAAGCCAAAGGTCCAAATTGAGCCAACCGGCTCTGATACCAATTGAAGGGACCATGACGCCTAAGAGGGGGGGGGAGGGTGAATTAGGCAACTTAAAAATTCTACTTCAAAACTATGGCCTCTTTTTCTAACTCTAGCAAAACCTATGCAATAGATGAACTATCTAAATGTGCAACTATGGTTTTGCTAGTGAGTTGCTATCTCTACCGCAAAACAAGTAATGTAAACAATGTAAATGCAGAAGCTAAAAGAGCAAGGTAGAGATATGCAAACTCCCGTTGATGACTCTGGTATTTTTATCGAGGTATCGAGAAGCGCGCAAGCTTCCCCCTAGTCCTCGTTGGAGCCCCTCGCAAGGAATCCCTCGCAAGGGCCAAGCTCCTGGTTGGGTAACTCCATGGATAGCCTCGGGCCTTCCCCACCATCTTCACTATCAAGCTTTTGGCCGAAACGCCGCAGGACTTGTTCCCTCCGATACACGGTGGCGGCCACACCACAAACACGGTTGATGTGATCTCGCAAGACTTCAAGCCCCTCCAATGTACAACAATGGGGCTCGCAAGCACCGAGTGGTAAGAGGTATGCAAACCTCACTCAACACTAGGCCTAAACCAAGAGCAAGCGCATGAGCGGTGGTCTAATCAACCGAAGCACTTCGCAAAGCACCTACGCTAATCACCTAATGAATCACTAAGCTCTATGCAAGTGGAGATCACTAAAATGGTGTATCAACACCCTTGGTATGTTTCCTTAGCTCCACACTTCTCAAATGGCCGGTTGGGGGTTGTATTTATAAGCCCCACTGAGAAAGTAGCCGTTGTGGTCGAACTCCCGCAATTCTGCTATTGACCGGATGCAGAATCGTCCTGACCAGACGCGTCCGGTCATCCTGACAGTTGAGCCGGCAATGTGCTGATCAAACGCTGGCCAGTGTCTGGTCACCTGCCACTAGACGTGTTTGGTCGCAGATTTGCCGCTCTAGAACCTTACTGTACTTGATCGAACGCTGCTATCCTACGTCCGGTTGGTTGCCGCCAGCGTCTGGTCCAGCGTCTGGTTGGAGCGTCCGGTCGCTTGTCCAGCGTCTAGTCTAGCGTCTGGTGACCACAGTGAGGTCATTTCTTCGCGGTCTTGCGTACGGCTTGGTTCCAATCTTCATGCTTTGGACTTTGCTTGATATCTTGGGTCTTCTCTTGTGCTTCTAAGGTCTTTCTTGAGGTGTTGATCATCGAATCATCACATCGCCTTTGTTTAGGTTACGTCTTGCACCCTATTGAACTACAGAACAAACACTTACAAATTCATTATTCCAATTTGGTTGTGTTGGTCATCAAACACCAAAATCCAAAGTAAATGGGCCAAGGGTCCATTTTCCTTACACCGAGGTTGTAGAGGATCTTTGCTGCTCGAGGAATAGCAGCGGACACTGAATGGAACGAGACTAAGCGAGAGAAGAATACCAATGAAATGAGCCATCTAGCAAATAGGGAGGCATGGCAGGACTTTGATAGAAAGCACCCAACTTTTGCACATGATCTAAGGAACTTGAGGCTTACCGTCGCCACAGATGGTTTCAATCCATTTGGTAACTTTAGCTCGACATATAGTATGTGGCCTATTCTTGTAATGCCTCTGAACCTGCCACCATGGGAATGTGTGAACCCATCAAATTGCTTTATGTCTGTACTGATCCTAGGCCTAACCTCTCCAAGAAAGGATTTTGATGTATTCTTGGAGCCTCTTATAGAAGAACTAAAAAAACTATGGAAGGGTGTCGACACTTTTCATGTACTGCATCATGATAATAAGAAAGGGTTCACTCTATGCGCTGCCGTGCTTTGGTGCATACACGATTTTCCAGCATTAAGCACCTTGTCAGGCCGAACTACAAAAGGTTATTATGCATGTATTTATTGCGACAAAAATCCATTGTCAAAGAGCCTAAGAAACAAGCTAGGCTACCTTGGACACCGTCGTTACCTTCCTAGGGATCACCCTTGGAGGAAGAGCTTGGATTTTGATGGAAAAACTAAGGACCGAGATGTGCTTGAAAAGTTCACCTTATAGGAGGTCCTTGAGGAACTTAGAAGGTCAAAGATGTCTGCCTAGGTAAGCACAATGGAAAAAGGAAACAAAAGCGTGAAGAAGGGCTAGTGATTTATAATAAAAAATTTGCTTGGTGGGGGCTGTCGTATTGGAAGGACCTATTGCTACCTCATAATCTAGATGTCATGCACATTGAGAAGAACATATGTGAAAACATTCTTTGGACATTGCTGAAAGTGGAGGGCAAGACAAAGGACACAACGAACGCTAGGCTAGATTTGCATGATTTGAAGATAAGGCCTCAATATCACGGTGTGCAGCATGGCACCTCGCTTAAATTCTTGAAAGCTCACTATGTCATGACGGAAAAACACAGAGCAAAATTTTGCAAGTTCCTTAAAGGTGTCAAGTTTCTAGATGGTAATGAAGCCAACCTAGCAAAATCCATAAGTGCAGATGGTACCAAGGTAGTTCACAAGCTGAAAACGCATACTTGCCATGTCCTTCTCCAAAGGATCATACCTACAGGCTTAAGAGGTTTTGTTCCCAATGATGTATACAAAGCTATTTCAGAACTTGAGGACTTCTTCAGGCAGCTATGTAGTAGAGAACTCTGAGGAAAGAAGTCATGGAAAAGCTAAAATGGGACATCCCACTCATCTTATGCAAGCTTGAGAAGATTTTTCCACCGGCCTTTTTTGATGTTATGGTGCACTTGGCTGTCCATCTACCTGATGAGGCACTTCTTAGAGGTCCCATACTATTGGGTATCTATATTAGGGATAACCAGAGGAAGGAAGTTAATAGACATGAACGTTAATTCACCCGGATGGTCCAAGACATATTTAAGGTCTCGCCCGACCCCAAGGGCACGAGCCTCATCTCGCCAGACCCCTTGAGTGCGGGCTCCATCTCGCCCGACCCCTCAGGCATAGGCCCTGTCTCGCTAGACCCCTCGGACACAGGCTCTGTCATGCCCGACCCCAAGGGTGCGGGCCCTATCTCGCCAGACCCCTTAGGCGTGGGCTCTGTCTCGCCTGGCCCTAAGGGCGTGGGCCCTATCTCGCCAGACCCCTCGGGCATGGCCTCCGTCTCGCCCGACCCCGAGGGTGCAGGCTCCATCTCGCCAGACCCCTTGGGTGTGGGCTTCGTCTTGCCCAACCCCGAGGGTGTGGGCTCTGTCTTGCCAGAACCCTCGGGCGCGAGTTTCATCTCGCTTGATGGGGATCCATACCGCCTCCAACCACTATGGGTCTAAGAGTACGACCCTAGGGTCAAACTTCTAACACCAGGAGGGAAGCGGGCATGTCTCGACGTGACCCATGGCCAAGATGGACCATACCTGGGGGCTCACATCACCAATAGTGTCAAGTGTGCCGGTGCTATGTTGCCTAATCCCCATACGATTTCTTATAGAAGTACCTATTGACCACGCCGCCTACCAGAACGAAGTGGAGCGCTATGACTGACTGATGACGCCTGTGTATATTGCCAGTGATGAACAAGGCCATGATGTGGAGCCATCCCCATCATCATCTACAGGACTAGTGAGACCCACATAATGGAGATGAAGGACGCTGTGACCCTAGAGGCCTTCTTCTCCCTTGCTTTTCTCTTTTTCTCACTCTTTCTCTCTGTAACCTATGCCTTCCCCTTCACCTATAAAAGGGAAAGTAGGACGTCCCATGAGAGGCATGAGCACATGACTGAATGAGCTCAACAAGACTCAACTCCATTTGATCTTTTCACCAGAGACTTGGGACCTTCTCCCTCTCTCGCCCATTTGTAACCCCTACTACAAACTAGTGCCGGTAAAACGAGCAGCAATAGACTAGATGTAGGGACATTTTGCCTGAACTAGTATAAATCCTTATGTTCTCCAAGCACACCATCCAGGCCAGACACACATATACAAATTTACCAGCCGGTGGTTCAAAATACCGACAGTTGGCACGCCAGGTAGGGGTCTTTTGTGCATCTCGACGACCACATCTGGCCTCAGATGGCTAGTCATGGCGTCAGTTAGGTCCCGGGCATGCATGTGTGCTTTGGGAGCCTAGACTTTATTGTCATGATGAAGGGAGAGGTGGCTCATGTAACGTCCCGCCTCTACAAGGCCAGGCCCGCTTACATCTAGCAGCTTTTCTAGGACATAGACTGCCCTCATAGACCCACACAAGTGTTTTCTGCGCACTTTGTCCTCACTCATGCGCACTCGGGAAGGATTTCTCGGTCGGTCACCCATCGCTCTAGGCCAAGCACGCTTAACCTTGGAGTTCTTAAGAGATGGGCTTCCAGAAAAGAAGTTGCAACTTATTGGTATGAGTATCCTATTAATCCTGTTAAGCCCTGGGCCGGGGTGTTACATCCTCACCCCCTTAGGAGACCGATGTCCTCGTCGGTCAACCCCAGGCCAGGAATGTCCCCTCTTGGCCATGTCCATGTGTCCAGTGCCAGCACATGTGCCATGCTGGGTGACCACTCTGAGTCCACACTAGCCATGCGCACCATGCCTGCGCAACTGACACACGCGCCTGTGAAACCACAAGGGTTGGCTCTGATACCATTCTGTAACATCTCGCCTCTACAAGGCTGGGTCTGCTTACATCTAGCAGCTTTTCTAGGACATAGACTGCCCTCACAGACCCACACAAGTCTTTTCTACACACTTTGTCCTCACTCATGCGCACTCGGGAAGGACTTCTCAGTCGGTCACCCATCGCTCTAGGCCAAGCATGCTTAACCTTGGAGTTCTTAAGAGATGGGCTTCCAGAAAAAAAAGTTGCAACTTGTTGGTATGAGTATCCTATTAATCCTATTAAGCCCTGGGCCAGGGTGTTACAGCACAGGCTCCCGCTGCCGTCCAGTCTCTCCAATCCGCTAGCCTTGACGCGATCATCGAGGCGCTTGAGGAGCTAGAGCTACACGCGCTGGAGGCCCATGTCCCCGAGAGTGACTGGCTCCTTGGCTTCTACTATGGGAGGCTAGAGCGCCAACTCGATGCCTTCCTAGGACCCAACTGTCCCAAGAGGAGTTGCACTGTCTTACTTTCTCCTTCGCCAATGCCATGATGCAAGTCACCGGAGGGGAAGCGCTCTCCCCGAAACACCTCACCTGGGGTGCCCCGGCAGCGTTCCTATTTGGTCTATGCATTGCTATGGGGAACGTTGGCCACCTCATGGCGTAGCATAGGCACCCATCCCCTACAAATGATGAGTTCATGGGGATGACCGAATACATCACAGAATCTTTCCACTACCTTCTCGCAGGAGATTTAGAGTCGCTCTCCAATTCTTACTCCAGTAGGGGGAGCCATCACCCCTCACGAGAATGTTTTATGGTAGGTACCCCCAAGGGACGCATCGGAAGCATCCATGAGGGAGGGGCTACCCCAACAAATGACCTTGACAATGAGGTCGAGGAAGATGTAGGGGCCCTTCCTTACATGCGGGTGGAAAAACTAAGGGCGTGACACTAGGAGCTTGAGGATGCATGACTCCAACTCAAGTAGGAGCGCACAGACCTTGAGCAAGAGATCGAGCGCTGCAGAGACGATGGGCGTGTGGGCGCCATGGCCCACAACATGAACCGGAGGATCATCAAAGACGATGGAGCCCTCCCACACTTTGCTTGGGCAAGCCAGAACATCACTGCCACGACAGCCTTGCTCTGGGGGCTCCTAGAGCCCATGACACCTAAGGATCATTGGGCCCATCGTGAGATCTGCATGCTGCTCGAGCTCACAGCGGTGCAGTAGGCGGAGAGGTCGCTGTCTTAGTGATGTGAGCTCAACGCTAGTCAGCGCGTGCCCTCAGGATGACATGTTAGGGATGAGTCTGTCCACTAGGCGCCGTGGCCCTAGTGCATGAGTGTCTTGGCCTCCACCATGATGCATGTAACACCATGGATGCCCATAGGCATGGACGAAGGGACGAGAGAGAGGAAGCCAGCCATAGCTACCACCCTCATCACGGCGGACGCTACAATAGTGGCGAGGACCTAAGCTCGGGCACCGACCTACTGAGACCTCAGGCCTTCGACTGACACATCCTCAACATCGCCTTCCCACTGCAGTACTGACCACTGACTAACATCCCAAAATACTCCAGGGAAACAAACCTCAAACTATGGCTCGAGGATTACTGGCTTGCTTGCCAATCCGGTGGAGAGGATAGCGATAGTTTCATTGTATGCAACCTCACATTATTCCTGGCCGATTCAGTGCAAACATGGTTGGAGCACCTTTCGCCCAACTAGATTCAAGGTTGGGTGGACCTAAAGGAGATTTTTGTGGAACACTTCTAGGGCATCTACACACATCTTGGGAACCCATGGGATCTCAAAAATTACTGACAGAAGTCTGGGGAAACTCTTTGTGAGTACATCTGGTGCTTCTCTCGATAGTGCAACGAGCTGCCCAACATCGCCGATGCTGACATTATAGGAGCCTTCTTGTCTAGGACCACCTATGAGTCCCTAGCTCACAAGCTAGGATGCAAGGGCCCATGAACCACCAAGGAGCTCCTCAATATCGCCACCAGCCATGCCTCAGGCGAGGAGGTGGGCAGAGTGATTTTCGACTGTCCCAAGGGCAAGGCGAAGTGGGACGAGGACACCGGTGAAGGTACCTCCAACCACCCCAACAAGAAGGACAAGCAGCGGTGCGAGGGCTCACTCATGGCCACTACCAACTGCAAGGGGGTCGAAAGCCTACCAAGGGTACCCCAGACCACTTCGAGAAGTTGCTCAAAGGGCCATGCTCGAACCATGCCTTCCTTGTCAAGCACCTATACAAAGACTGCACCCTCATGAAGTGGTTCATGTCCAGTGGCTCCAATAAGGAGGACCATATGAACTGGTGATAGGCCGCTGACCCTGGGCTTAGGGGCTGACCAACCCTCAGCTCCCCCTGACCTTGAGGTCATGGAGCTTGATGCAAACCCAGTGGCAGAGCCCGACCCTCTTGCTGATTGGAGGACACCTTACCTTGATTACCTCCTCCATGAGGTGCTACCGACGGACAAAATGGAGGCTCGGTGGCTCGTGCGTCATGCTAAGTCCTTCATCGTTATTGAGGGGAAGCTCTACAAGCGAAGCCACACTTGGATCCTGCAGCGTTGCATCCCCATCGAACAAGGGAAGTAGTAGCTGAGAGATATCCATGGTGGGGTCTGTAGGCACCATGTCACACCTAGGATCCTAGTCTGAAATGTGTTAGGATAGGACTTCTACTAGCCGACCGCAGTAGCTGATGCTGTACAGATTGTGCACACCTATGTAGGGTGTCAATACTACGCTTGGTAGACCCACCTACCGACCCAAGCACTCCAAACAATCCCCATCACATGGCTGTTCTTGGTCAAGGGCCTCGATATGGATGGACCTCTCAAGAGAGTGCCCAGGGGCTTTACACACTTGCTTGTCACTCTAGACAAGTTTATGAAGTGGATATAGGCTCGGCTGATCTCCATGATCAAGTCCGAGCAAGCCATGATGTTCTTCCTTGACATCGTCCATCGCTTTGGAGTCCTAAACTCTATTATCATAGACAATGGCACACAGTTCACCAGGAAAAAGTTCCTCTGATTCTATGATGAATACCACATCCATGTCGATTGGGCCACCGTGGTGCACCCCCACATAAATGGGTAGGTCGAGCGCACAAACGACATGGTCCTACAAGGCCTTAAGTCTAGGATCTTCAACCAGTTGAACAAGTTTGGTGGACAATGGGTCGTGGAGCTCGCCGCGGTGCTCTAGAGCCTAAGGACGACCCCCAGCTAGGCCATCGGCTACACACCCTTCTTCATGGTCTATGGTTCTAAGGATATCCTCCCAACTGACCTCAACTATAGAGCGCCAAGGGTCAGGGCGTACAACAAGCAGGGAGCCGAGGAATCCCTCGATGATGCCATGGATCAGCTCGATGAGGCGCATGACATTGCCCTCCTCCACTCGGCTAAGTACCAGCAGGCATTGCACCGGTACTTCAGCCATCAGGTGTGGGGTTGAGCTTTCAACATCGGGGACTTGGTACTTTACCTCGTCCAGAGCCACAAAAACCATCACAAGCTCTCTCTGCTATGGGAGGGACCATATGTCGTCACAGAAGTGCTCTGACTTGGCACCTATGAGCTCAAGACCATCGATGGCAAGGTCTCTGTCAACGCATGGAACATCGAGCAGCTACGTCCTTTTTACCCTTAGCATATGCATGTACCCATGAAAACTAAGAATGATGTTTCTAAAATACAAAAATACTTTCTTTTTCTCTATCTCATCCTCGATCCTTAGTGACACCCGACCCCAGCAATGGCATAGGGCTGGGCCTCACTTGGGGGCTAATAAGAGCATACCTATTTAGAAACAATCACTGTGCTCGACCCCTTCTCACGTTAAGATCTAAAAGCGAGAGCTGTGGAAACGAACATTGAGTAAAGTTGGTCGGACTACAAGGAACCTACGCCCTAGCAGCTACGACATTCTTGCTCACCAGCGTGATTAGGGTTCATTTGCCCATGCCTTAAGCTTTGTAGCCTTAACAATAGAAAAGGGTCGGAATGCAGTAACCTTTTTATAACACAAAAGGAAATAAAGTACCCAAAAGTTTGTTTGACCGAAACAAAAAACTAAAACTTGTTCATTTATTACAAGACCATCACTTTGTTTATCTAACTAACTATTTTTTGGGGGGATGATCTCATCCTCTATCTTGGCAGATAAGTCCTATGCCAGAGGGGCTCCCTCGAAGGATGCACCGAATGAAGGTTCACTCCATTCGATGGGTCGAGAATCGCCGCAGGTAAGGAGGGATACGGAGCTAAAAACACTCCCACGGCCCATTTAGGCCCAAGAGTTTGAAGGTTGGCCCACTGATGGGTTCACAACCACTCTGAGGCGCCTTTAGAGTGAGGGGTGGAAAGGGATGGGCCTGCTAGTGGCTAGTACCTAGGCGCACGAGCACCACAGGCATCCCAACCCATGTTTGAGTCTTGGTCGGTTCACAGTCCTAGGTTTTTCCTTGAAGAAAGATAGTGGGCCCTTGGGACCGGTTGAACAGACCCAAGAACTATATGGATTGGCCGCCAAGAACCTAGAGTTGGTCACTAGCTGACCCATGCTGGACCCTCACAAACGGGAAGCCAGGGCCCCACTCGGACTACGCCGTTAATAGCTCACCGAGCACCATGATTTGTCCATCGAGGAAAACATGGCATGGCTCAGCCCCTCCATTTTTTTCAAAAAAACATTTGAGGGACGATGATCACAAGACAACCTGACCCCTCGATCGGACCCCTACTACGCGTGGGGGCTCAAGGGAAGTTGGACTCATAAGGAGACCGAATACACGGTTGTTGGTGTTTTGGACCGACGAGCCCTCAACCGACTAGTGAAAATGTACTGCGTGCCCCTAATCCTGGATGGTGATGTAAAGAGACATAAGGTTTATACTGGTTCAGGCAATAGGTGCCCTTCGTCCAGTCTGAGAGAGCGATCTTGTATTCCTTGCACCGAGGTGCTTGTAGTAGGGGTTTACAAGCAGGGCGAGAGAGGGAACTAGTCCCAGGTCTCTGTGTGGAGTGGCATGGGTTGCTTGAGATGTTGATCTCTCGCAGTGAGCAAGAGTGTGTGTGACAGAACATTGTGCGTTGCTCGTCCATGTGTGTCTGTGCATCTCCCTACATCTACGTCTGTCTGTCTGTGCGTCTCCTTAAAAGCAGCCCCGGTCACTCCCTTTTATAGTTGAAGGGAGGCACGAGGGTGGTACAGGGATTTCCTACATGGCGCTCTATGAGCAGAGGCAGCATGTCCAAGCCCTATAGCTTGTTACTATGGTGGCATGGTCGATGGAGCGGTCTTGTCCTTGGTGCACTGGAGCGATGCGCTGGTCATGCCTGACCCTGTGCGACGTGGGGGCTCCTATGATGGCTTGACGTAGGGTATGGTGCATGCTACGGACGATGTGCCGGTCATTGTATGTCGACAGCGTAGGGAGCTGAGGCCCCATCGGTGCAAAGGCTGAACCATTGTGGGGGGCTCGGCAGGCGTGAGTCCCAAGGCTATAGGGTGTGGAAGTGGGTAGCCGAGGCTCGAAGGGAGCAATTGGTCTTGTATGCTGATTCTGAGGTTTAGGGACCTGGACTTGACTCTCCACGCCACACTGTCCTTGGAGTAGGTGGGGTTAGGCAGCATAGTGCCACATAGGTGTCAGTCATGGGCACAGTGCCGAGCACAGCGGCCGGTAACCCCTGCCCTATCCTATCCCAGGCGGCATGGCGTCGATGTGACTCCCATCTCATCGGCCACTCTGCTGTATCGAGCCGTTGTTCGGCTAACGTCGTAGAAGTGGTTGGTCACGTTAGTTGGACGTGACGTCCCGGTCGAGGCGGTGATGACGGGGTAGCTGCCGAGCCGGCCTCGAGCGAGGCGGAGAATCAGTACCTCATCTGAGGCCTTATAGGTAGGGTCTCGAGCGAGGTGGAGAATCGGCACCTCGTCTGAGGCCTTACGTGCAGGGCCTCGAGCGAGGTGGAGAATTGGCACCTCGTCCAAAGCCTTACGTGTGGGGCCTCGACTGAGGCGGAGAATCAGTACCTTGTCCAAGGCCTTATGTGCGGGGCCTTGAGTGAGGTGGAGAATCGGCGCCTCGTCTGAGGCCTTACATGTGGGGCCTCAAGCGAGGCAGAGAATTGGTACCTCGTCCGAGGCCTTACGTGCGGGGCCTCGGGTGAGGCGGGATACTGTCCGAGGTGGGCCGGGTGATCCAGCGAGCCTCGGATAAGGTGGGGGTTTGCCGATGGTTGTCTCTTGGCTTCGATTTTTACAAGGTCTAAGTGATTTTTTCGGTTCTTGCTTAGGGGACCCCTTTTTATGGTACCCGACAGTAGCCCCCGAGCCTCGGGGGGAGCGTGAGCGCTCTCCTTGAGGTTTTGACGAGACTTGGCTCACGGTAGCTCCTAGTGGGATGGTGTTTTGTACTCGAGGCTTCGGTGGGTGCGCGTGAGTGCACCCACCGGGTGTAGCCCTTGAGGCCCTGGAGGAGTGGATGTATTCCTCTAGGGGCTTTTCTCGTATTGAGCGAGGAGTTTTATTGCGTTTGCCGAACCCCTGAGTGCGAGTTCGGGTCGCTGGGTCTCGGCTAGGTTGTAGGAAGAGCCCCTGAGCCTCTACGTAGAGCAAGAGGGCGATCAGGAGTTTCCCTATCTTTTTTATGCAGCCCTCATGCATCCTTTTTGTTTGGAAGGAGGGGTGGAGTATGCTAGGCTACCCTCGGTGGGTGCGAGCGATGACACCTCCGATGAGCTATTACCGGGTAAGTCCAAGTGGAGGCCTATGCCCTATTCGATAGGGGTCGGCTAGCGGTCTAGAGACACACTCCAAAAGTACTAGAGGG
Organism: Miscanthus floridulus; assembly: GCF_019320115.1. Taxonomy (NCBI): domain Eukaryota; kingdom Viridiplantae; phylum Streptophyta; class Magnoliopsida; order Poales; family Poaceae; genus Miscanthus; species Miscanthus floridulus. The sequence continues at coordinate 76,905,186 of NC_089585.1, forward strand.
CTTCTCTAGTGGGTCCCAGGGCCATTCGATTGGCCCGAGGGCTCGATGCCTCCCTATGGTAGGATCCCATTCAGAGACCTCCCTAACGGTCTCGAACACGACTTAGGGCATCCCAAGCAATTGTTGCTTGGGCCTCGGCCATGTACGGGCTCGCCCATAGTCATCCCTAACTCCATTTGTCCTGAGGTAGCTGTCGAGACCCTCGGGGGCCCAGCCTTCGAACCCCTAGACCGTAACGGGCTTGGTGCCCTTTATCGCGTTTGTCGAGCCCCCGAGTGTTAGTTCGGGTTGCTGGGCCTCGGCTGTTTACAGGAAGAGCCCCCAAGCCTCTGCGTGGAGCAAGAGGGCAATCAGGAGTTTCCTTGTCTTTTTTGTGTGGCCCTCGCGCATCCTTTTCGTTCGGAAGGAGGGGTGGAGTATGCCAGGCTACCCTCGGTGGGCGCGAGCGGTGACACCTCCGGTGAGCTATTATCGGGTAAGTCTAAGTGGAGGCCCGTGCCCCATTTGATAAGGGTCGGCTGGTGGTCTAGAGACACACTCCAAAAGTACCAGAGGGCTTCTCTAGTGGGTCCTAGGGCCATTCAATTGGCCCCAGGGGCTCGGTGCCTCCCTGTGGTGGGATCCCATTCAGAGACCTCCCTACCGATCTCGGGCATGACTTAGGGCATCCCAAGCAATTGCTTGCTTTGGCCTCGGCCATGTATGGGCTCGCCCATAGTCATCCCTGACTCTGTTGTCCTAGGGTGGCTATCGAGACCCTCGGGGGCCCAGCCTTCAAGCCCCTAGACCGTAATGGGCTCGGTGCCTTTATCGCGTTTTCCAAGCTCCCGAGTGCGAGTTCAGGTTGCTGGGCCTCGGCGTGTATGTAGGAAGAGCCCCCGAGCCTCTACGTGGACCAAGAGGGCAATTAGGAGTTTCCCTATCTTTTTTGTGCGGCCCTCGCACATCCTTTTCATTTGGAAGGAGGGGTGGAGAATGCCAGGCTACCCTCAGTGGGCGCGAGCAGTGACACCTCTGGTGAGCTGTTATCGGGTAAGTCCAACTGGAAGCCCGTGCCCCATTCGATAGGGGTCGACTGGTGGTCCAAAGACACACTCCAAAAGTACCAGAGGGCTTCTCTAGTGGGTCCCAGGGCCATTCGATTGGCCCTGGGGGCTTGGTGCCTCCCTGTGGTGGGATCCCATTCAGAGACCTCCCTGCTAGTCTTAGACACGACTTAGGGCATCCCAAGCAATTGCTTGCTTAGGCCTCGGCCATGTATAGGCTCACCCATAGTCATCCCTAACTCTGTTGTCCTAGGGCGGCTGTCGAGACCCTTGGGGGCCCAGCCTTTGAGCCCCTGGACTATAATGGGCTCGGTGCCCTTTATCGCATTTTTCTGAGCCCCTGAGTGTGAGTTCGGGTTGCTGGGCCTCAGCGTGTATGCAGGAAGAGCCCCTGAGCCTCTGTGTGGAGCAACAGGGTGATTAGGAGTTTCCCTATCTTTTTTGTGTGGCCCTCGTGCATCCTTTTCGTTCAGAAGGAGAGGTGGAGAATGCCAGGCTACCCTTAGTGGGTGCGAGCAGTGACACCTCTGGTGAGCTGTTATTGGGTAAGTCCAAGTGGAGGCCCGTGCCCCATTCGATAGGGGTCGGCTGGTGGTCTAGAGACACACTCCAAAAGTACTAGAGGGCTTCTCCAGTGGGTCCTAGGGCTGTTCGATTGGCCCTAAGGGCTCGGTGCCTCCCTGCGGTGGAATCCCATTCAGAGACTTCCCTGCCGGTCTCGGACATGACTTAGGGCATCCCAAGCAGTCGCTTGCTTGGGCCTCGGCCATGTATGGGCTCGCCCATAGTGATCCTTGACTCTATTTGTCCTAGGGCGACTGTCGAGACCCTCGGAGGCCCAGTCTTCGAAACCCTGGACCATAACAGGCTCAGTGCCCAGTTCCTTAGTCTAAAAGGAATCGAGTGGGGGATATTCCCCTCCCATCGGCTGACAACGGCGGGTGCGCCTTTTGAGGCAGTTTCTCAGGGAGATGGAACGATGCCTGCCATTGCTCTAGTTGAACGTGATGCGATGTCTGCGGATGGGACATACTGTGCGTGCGTGGTTAATAAGGAAAAGGTGGATGCGTGGGTGGTTTAGTCGGATCTGGATTAACTGTGCTAGATCTAAGGGAAACTTCCCCGGTTTTATCGCCCGTCTGTTTTGCCCCCTTCCCTCATAAATACGTGACGAGCCTCACCCCACCCCTCCTTACCTTGCCTACCTGCGTTCGCCTTTCCTGTCCTTGAGCGGTTGCTAAGAATAGAGGAAGAGAGCACCGGGGAGAAGAAGGGAGAAGGGGGTGGAAAGGCGAGAGAGAGAGATAGCGAGAGGATGCCTTAGCGCTATACCCATGCTCTTCACCGCATCTATGGCCAGCGGCATTGTTGTTGTTCAGGCAGATCCTTGGGGTCCATCTGACATGTCTACGGCGACGCTGCAGTCGCTTGTCGACGACGGCCTCCTCTGCCCAGTTACTAACCCCAACAGACCAGAGTGGATTGCTCCGGGGGCCGAGCCGGAGCCGAGGCCACATGATGGCTACATCATGAGCTTCGTGGCCTTCCATGAGCGTGGTCTTGGCCTGTCGGCAGACCGGTTCATGCGGGCGCTCTCGCACTACTACGGCGTGGAGCTCCATAACTTCAACCCCAACTCCATCGTGCAGGCGGCCATCTTTGTTGCTGTCTGTGAGGGGTACCTAGGCATTGCCCCCCACTAGGAGCTATGGCTCCACCTCTTTCGGGCAGGGCTCACCACCAAGCCAGCGGGCACGACGGGCACACGGAAGGCAATGAGGGCTGGCGGCTACACTCTCCAAGTGCGCCAAGACCGGCAGCTCCTCTACATCCCGGCCCAGCTCACGTCGTCCAACCATCGCTGGTACAACAGCTGGTTCCACCTCCACAATGATGATGGCAGACTTCACCCATACACCGGGCAGATCATGGAGAGCCAGCCGGAGAAGTGGAGGTACGGCGTCCTGATGGCTGATTAGCCCAAGCCACAGCCACTTCTAGAGGCGCTGGAGAGGCTACACAGCTGTGGCCTTATAGCGGCTATGGTCGTGGTGGCCTTCCACCACCGGAGGGTGCTGCCACTGATGGCTCAATGGTAGCGCCTATTCGAGATGACACCGGATGAGCCGATCGATGCCGTCCAGTTGTTCGTCGTCACCCTCTTCGACGAGGAGATTCTACATCGGGTGAGAGAGACGGTGGAGGGGCGGCTAAGGAGCAGTAGTCTGACCCCATTCCCAATGCGCTCATCGCGGGGGTACATCTCTCTAGTGAGTGATGTGCCACTGCGGCCCCCGAGGCCTCCTTGCTCCTCGCATTTTCCTATTCCCTTATTTGCGTTCACCGTTCCTGTAGGGGATGAGGGATGTGCGAGCCTCCTCGCCGCCCATTCCTTAGGACACAGAGTGGCAGGTGGTGAACAGGGCACATGCCGAGGCATAGAAGAATCGGAATGACGCCGAGGAGGCAAGGCGCAAGAGGAAGGGCCTCGAGCGTGACAAGCCGAAGAAACGCCGCCGCAGCAGAGGCACGACGGTCTCCCGGTGGAGCCGTCTCCATCACCATCGTTGTTAGATTCCTCAAGCGATGATGACGAGAGTGAGGCGGGGCGGGGTACCCTAGACCATCTCCCTGACATTAGGGGGATGGTGCCTGGGGCGTTGGTGAGCAGCCCGGCATTTACATGAGGAGGATGAGAGGACGCCTCAAGGCCGATGACCGCCCGCCCTAGGGCCAAGGCCGACACGCCCGAGGCATGAGCGTTAGGGAAGCGCGCCGTCAGCCCGGTGGGCTCGACGGTGGAGGTGGAGCAGGCGGTGGTGGGGGCGATGCAACCACCTCCACAGAGGGTCGAGGGGGCACCAGAGTCCGACAAGGGCCGGCCAGCACCGACGAACATAGGGGCCGTGCCACCGCCGCCGCCACCGCCATTGTAGAGGATGAGGGATGCAGTGTGGAAGCGGTTGTGTCCCCGTTCGAGGTAAGTGTTTTGTTAGTGGAGTTGCAGCATCTCCCGCTTGTCCCTTGGTCGTATGCTGACCTTGTGAGAGCTTTGCCTTCGACCAGAAGCGTCAGGCGGAAGCGTCCGCCCTGACGCCATGTAAGGTGCTCAAGGTGAGCACTAGCTCCACCACCCATTGGGTGGTGGAGGCACAAGCCACCATACAGCATGGCACGACATCGGCAAGGGCCGACCTGAAGGAGCCGGTTGCCCAAGGAGACATTATCGAGGCAGCCATGAAGTGAGCGGGGGAGGAGGCACCTACATCCCATGAGGCCGAGGCCCGCGAGTTAGATGAAGCTAAGGTGCCCTCAATCGCTGAGGCCACTGAGGCCGAGATGGTAGAAGCCAGGGCTCCTAGGACCTCCGAGGACGAGGTGGCAGATGCCGGGGCTCTGAGGACCAACGAGGCTGAGATGGTGAAGGCTAGAGGTCCCAGGACCGCCAAGGCTGAGGTGGCAGAGGCTAGCTTGGGCGCGGTGGAGCTAGTGGCCCAGGGTGTAGGGATGGAGGTGGGGCAAGCTTCGGTACCACCCCTGGTCCAAGACCCACCGCCGTCATAGGAGAGCACCCAGGAGGTGGAGGTTCATTCAATCTCCTCCGACAATACTTCCTGGGGGAAGGAGGTGGCAGATGCCGAGGCGGCCAGCACCATGGAGCAGCCAGCTCCGACCTCTAGTGAGGGGAGCTCGGCCCTCATTTGGGTACAATCCGAGCCCCGTGGGTGGGATAGCCCACGTGTCTTGTGGCGGAGCTAGAACGACCCTGAGGGAGAGCCTCTGTTCACCCTTGAGGATGTGGCCAAGGGGGGGCATTGGGACTCCTTCAAGTAATTCCGCCGTCTAGCGGAGCAGTCACTATGGACAGCACTGTCCGTCGTGGCTGACGACCTGCCCGGTATTGCCTAGGTACGCGCCTCCTTTTGTTGTGTTGTGTTGTCTTTTCTCGAGTTTTCTCATAGTGCTTGACGTCTATTCTGCCTATCCAGGAGCTCGAGGCCCAGTCCCTTGGGAAGTCATTGTTCCTCTGGTGAGAGAGGGACGTTTGGGACTAGCTCCGACAGCAAAAGGACTTGCTCGCCAATTCCAATGAGCTTTTGTCGGTGTGGAGCGCGGAGGTGGAGGAGCTCCACCTTCGTTGTGTTGACATGAAGGCCGAGGCAGCCATGGCTCAGGAGCAGGCCACCCCTTTGGTGGTGCGGATCAAGGAGCTAGAGGAGGAGTTGACCCAGGTGGCCGACCAGCGGGACACCTTCAGGTCCCGGGCCGAACAAGCGGAGGTCTCTGCCAAGGCCATCGCTAGGCAGCTGGGGGTAGAGTAAGGTGCACACCTGCTGATGAAAGGTGCCTTGGCGGAGGCCCTCAAGGTGGCTAAGGCCTCCCAAGTCGAGGCCTTAGCTTGGAAGGAAAAGGCCAAGGGTGAGTCCTGTCGAGCCGCGCCCCTTGCTTTATTTGTTTTTCTTGCGTTCGACCCCTAACTCCCTGATGCGATGCAGAGCTAGAGAAGGAGGCTTCCAGGGTGGCCGAGGCCTCTTGGGTCGAGGTCCAAAGCTGGAAAGAGAAAGTCGAGGGTGAGTCTCATAGGCCTTTGCCCCTGTTTGGCTTATTTCCTTTTGTGCTTAACCCTATCTCGCTTGTCTTGGCGCAGGGTTGGAGAAGGTGGTCTCCTAGGCAGCTAAGGCCTCCGTTGAGGTGCAGGCGTTGCTCGAGGCCAAGATCCGAGAGCACAACGTGCTACAGAGCATCGCCCGTACCACCTGCGAGGACCTCGGGAGCCGCTTGATTGCTTTGAGCGGCCGAGTCAACGAGCGGCCTCGGGGGGCGCTGCATACGGGTGTCAAGCGCGCCCTAGCCATTGTCTCCTCGTACTACACCAGCATCGACCTTGAGGCCATCAGCGACGGTTACATCTTGGCTGAGGGTGATGAGGAGGCCGAGGAGGAGGTTATGAAGCTGGTGGAGGTGGCTGAGGCCCCTAGCACGGCGCTGGCCAAGCTATTCGAAGAGGAGGTGGTTCCTCCTACGCCAACCGCCGACGCTGGCGACCCTGAGTTCTAACCTGGGCCAAAGGGCCATGTAAATAGATTAGGATTTATATTATTGTACCATAACGCTTGTGGCTGTCGAGGCCTTTTTAAAGTACTTATGCATATACACTTTTTAATCGTTTTTATTGTATTTCCAAGCCTCTGCCCTCTATCTCGTCTCTGAACATATCACTTGCAAAAAATTTCCTCAGAGCCTAAGCTACCCCTCGGGCGAAAGGTGGTGAGGGAGTTGCCATAGCCTGGAGGCATAGGCCGTCTCGTGGCTCGGCCAGCCTTTTGGCCCTGAGACAGACTTTCGGTCCCTAGGTTTTTTACAATCGATTTGTCAGAGTACGTGAGAGAGTTTGGCGTAGAAATTTTTTTCGAAAAATGGCTAAAAATGGTGCCTGGGACTTAGGGCCCCCCCTTCTAGCCCCTGAGGGAGGCTCGGTTCTACAGAGGCAGAGCCGAGTCTTGTTCGAGCCCCATGGTGGGCACCTCTACAGAGGTAGAGCCGAGTCTCCCTTATAGCATTGTCGTAATGTCGCTCCCCCACCGATGGGGGGGGGGGCGGGGTTTCTCGAAAAATTAGAACAACTAAAGAACGCTTCTTTAATGTATTTCGAGAAACAATGTGTACAATGCTTGGAAATTTAAGGGTAGAAGCGACGTAGCTGTTCTATGTTCCAAGCGTTGGTGAGGATTTCACCCTTCTCGTTGGCTAGCTTGTAGGTCTTGGGCTTTAGCACTTGGGCGACGATGTATGGCCCTTCCCATGGCAGGGTCAGCTTGTGGCGGCCCTTGTTGCTCTACCTCAGTCTCGGCACCAGGTCGCCCACCTTTAGGTCTTGGCTTCGAATGCGCCGGGCTTGATAGCGTCGTAGGGCTTGCTGGTACTTGGCCGAGTGTAGTAGCGCAATGTCTCGGGCTTCCTCTAGTTGGTTGAGGGTGTCCGAGGCGCTGCATGGTGCCCACAGGCCCCTGCGTGCGAGTCCTAAAGTAGGGCTTGTCCTGCCTCAGTGATAATGCATCGTTGGAGGACGCCAGATGGGCTTCGCCTGTACAACTCGCCATTGCTGAGGACATAAGTTTTGGCTCATCACGCAAGCCGTCGGGCTTTGGTCCTGTCTGCAGGAAGCTCTCCTCGAATGAGGTAATCAAGGAATGGGACTCACTAGTTCGTACCCTGGTTGGCCTCAGGAGGCTCTGCGTTGACTTCCATGGCCTCAAGCTCGGCCGTAGGGGCCTCGGTGATAGAGGGGGCCTCGGGCCCTGCGATGAGCTCGACTGATGGGCCCTCTTCCGCCACTAAGGCATAGTCGATGGAAGCCTTGGGGAGGTCTCTGGCGAAGACATTCGGGGGGACTAGGGCCCGTGCCGACGCCATCTTTGCTAGTTTGTCCACAGCCTCGTTGAATTTTTGCGCGATGTGGTTGAGTTTGAGACCATCGAACTTGTCTTCTAGGCGACATACCAACTTGTAGTACGCCTCCATTTTGGGGTCATGGCAGTTCGATTCCTTCATTACTTGATCGACGATGAGCTGTGAATCGCCTCGTACGTTGAGATGTTGTACTCCAAGTTCGATGGTGATCTGCAAGCCATTGACGAGGGCTTTGTACTCGGCTGCGTTGTTGGAGGCGGCGAAGTGGAGTCGAATCATGTAGCGCATGTGCACTCTGAGGAGTGAGATGAAGAGCAGACCCGCGCCTGCCCCGGTCTTCATCAGGGACCCATCAAAGTACATGGTCTAGCATTCCGCCTGGACTTGGGCAGGTGGCAGTTGGGTGTCGGTCCACTCAGCCACAAAATCGGCCAAGGCCTGAGATTTAATTGCTTTCCAAGGCGTAAAAGACAGGGCTTCCCCCATGAGTTTGATGGCCCACTTGGCTATCCTACCCGAGGCCTCCCGGTTCTAGATTATCTCTCCCAGAGGGAAAGACAACACCACGGTCACCGGGTGGGACTTGAAGTAGTGACATAGCTTGCGTCTAGCCAAGACTATGACGTAGATCAGTTTCTAGATGTGGGGGTAGCGTGTCTTAGTCTCAGAGAGCACCTCGCTAACAAAGTAAACGGGTCGTTGGATGGGTAGAGGATGCCCCTCTTCCTGCCTCTCGACCACTACGGCCGCGTTGACCACTTGGGTTGTTGCAGTGACATAGAGCAAGAGGGCATCGCCCTTGGTCGACGGCACCAGGATGGGAGGATTGGTGAGCAGTGCATTGAGCTTGGCAAGGGCTTCTTCGGCCTCGAGGGTCCAAGAAAAGCGTTTGGATTTTCTCAAGAGGCGGTACAGAGGCAAGCCTTTTTCGCCAAGGCGCGAGATGAAGCAGCTTAGGGCCGCAAGGCATCCCATAACCCTCTACACTCCCTTGAGGTCTTGGATTGGTCCCATGTTGGTCATGGCCGAGACCTTCTCTGGGTTGGCCTCGATGCCATGCTATGAGACTATGAATCCCAAGAGCATGCCTCGGGGGACCCCGAAGACACACTTCTCAGGGTTGAGCTTGATGCCCTTCTCTCTGAGGCATTTGAAGGCTATCTCCAAGTCATCGACGAGATCACTGGCCTTTCTAGACTTGACTATGATGTCATCCATGTAGGCCTCGACGGTTCACCCGATGTGCTCGCCAAAGACCTAGGTCATGCACTGCTAGTATGTGGCCCCTATGTTCCTGAGGCCGAATGGCATAGTCACATAGCAGTATATGTCGAATGGTGTGATGAAAGAAGTCATGAGCTGGTCGGATTCTTTCATCTTGATTTGATGGTAACCGAAATACGCATCAAGGAAAGATAGGGTTTCACATCCCACAGTGGAGTCAATGATTTGGTCGATTCGAGGTAATGGGAATGGGACTTTTGGACACGCTTTATTCAAACCGGTGTAGTCTACACACATTCTCCACTTCCCATTCTTCTTCTTAACTAATACAGGATTAGCTAACCACTCTAGATGGGACACTTCTGTAACAGAACCGACCAATTATACAAGATTAAGTAAGGAAATCTTCCACCGAAGCAGATAATTTAGCAAACTTAAGCTTGTATAACCCGGTAGTCCGTGAAACCGTGAAGGATTTCAAACCAATTGACATACAAATCAAGATCGTACAAGTTTAGCAAGTACCATCGCATGTTACATAAAGTTTGCAATGATAGTTGGATACATCAGAGTTTGGAATATAAAGTTATTACAAACCAAGTTCAATCTGAAATAGCGGAAGCAAATAGTTTTAAAGCCACACACACACTTTTAGTTCAGATACAATGCCAGTAGGTAGTCATCTCCAACAAAAGCATCAGATGAGAGATATGGAGTGACCATTGCCCTTGGTCCTAGTTGTCACCCATCACCGGGTATAGGCAGTTAATGCAATAGCCGTAGTACATTTGACCATCTGCAACAACAATGGGAACAACGCCCTAAGTACGAGAAGGTACTCAGCTAGACTTACCCGTCTTAAACCAAAATAAAGCGACACCAAGGATTATGCAAGGCTTTCTTCAGTGGGCTAGGTGACTTGTTTGTGAAAAGCATAAGCTATCATGAAGAAACCATTTTAAGTACTTTGCATCATCTTTATTATGACCTATCCATCTAGGTAAGCACCTATACTATAGCAATCACTTGATTTACCAATAACATCTAGTTACCAATTTAGATTTAGCATATCCCATACCATCCACATAACCATCATTGTTCCATAATAATTACTACGGTACCGTAGCTTGGGTCAAGTGCTCACTATCCAGGAGCGATGGTGATTCGAATCGATTCCTAACTAGCTGGTGATTTATTCCTCACACAAACCACGCTACCCCTATCAGGGTCGCTTAGATCACCAATGACACTTTCCATGTAGCCACGGGATAACAGTCATGGACCGCACTACCTAGGGACCGCCCAACTGCCAGGACGCACCTTGGGCTCACTCTTCGCGTCCCCGTCATACCCTCTTTAGCACCAGTCTACCAATCCGAGTTTATCCCGGCTTGAAATAGTGTCACTAGCTTCGCGGTCGAAAGGTACTTTATTCGGCCAGCTAAATGTGAGGCATGCGTTCAACATGACAAGAGGGACGAGCAATGATCGGTCCTTAATCGACACAGACAGAAACTAACAGCACCCTAGAACCCTGTCTGGTTGGCTCAAACTTTTTCCATCCGGTCTCCAATTATCCATCACACATGGTTAATTCCAGGATATCATTCTTTCCATAGCTAAATTCTTCCAGTAACCACCTATAATGTAGGTGACCGGATATCACCGATCGCTACCGGTCTAAGCAAGGCTAAGCAGTTATTCGATTTTGACCTAACAGGGTAAAAGGTAATAAGGTAGGCAAGGATAGTAATAAATGCATCAACGATTTCAATCAACTCCTACAACTTAATGCAACAATATATAAACTCATATATATAGAAAGAATTGCTTTTATAAAGTAGGAGACTTATAATGCTCCAGGGCTTGCCTCATTCGAACGAACTAGGTTGATGATCCATGCACTCGGGCAAGTCCTCTCCCGGCTCCTCTTCCTCTGGCGCCTCCTGTGCCTGGACTTCTTGTGGATCTGTCCTGGTCTGCTCTTCCTAAACTACTGCTAGCAATTCCTCCTGTGATCCTATATGATGCAGATGTATGAGTGCTAATGCATAGGTTCATCGAAGAGATGACCTGTAATGATCATGATGCATGAAATGTAGATGAACATGTTTTACTTTATTGGACATTGTAGAAGTAAAGCTCTTGTACAAGGTAGCCAACATCATCCAAGAACATGTACTACTATACTACTACTACAACCACTATACTAACATGCCAAGTCACCACAGCAATCTAAGATGCTTCAAAGATACACCAAAGCAAACATTATTAACTAATCATGCATTAAAGAATATTTGTTTATTTCATTTTAAACTAGGGCTACAACAGCAACATATATTTTTGGTGCTCATAAAAATCTGAGAAAATTACAGTAGCATAGTAATACTCTAAGTAGACTACCACAAAATTTTCATGGCATTTGGATAAGTAAAATAGCCTACACAAAAATGACAAGCTATGGCATAATTATGAGCATGAAAATACTTTGTACTATGAAAAGTGTCAAACAACAGATTTGGTATTTTTCCTATGTTCTACACAGTAAACAATCACTGTACAAAAATTATCATACACATGTTTTATACAATTTTTGCTCTCTATTAAAATAACAAAAATCATCAATTAAAAGCACTTGAACTACACCTCAATATTTCTCTACAGAACATGCATGGCATATATTTTTCACAGAAAGTACATCTCAAGAATAGATCAACCAAATAGGGATCATATTTTTCTGATACATATAGGATTTACTAAACATTTTACAAGATATCAGCAATATCAAGAATTAAATAAAGCTCTACATTAAAGTATCTCAAAAATGACATGCAATATTTTTATCATGTAGATCTGGTGACAAGGAACACTACAAAATTTGATTCATCAATTTTGGAGCAAGATAACTCGAGATATACATTTTACAAGCTTTTTAATCCATTTTTGAAATCATTTTAGAAATCCTTTTCTTTAAAACCGGATCTAAAATGCTATGGGCACCCAGCTCCGTGCACCTCAATCTAGAACCAGACGCAGCAACTGGGCCCCAAGAGCCAACCGGGTACCATCGATCAACCGCACGGAAGCAGGGGAAGAGGCTCCGCCGGCCGGAGCTCACCGGCGGCGAGCCTTCCGGTGGTGCCACCGGCACCAACGGACTCCTCTTCACAGCGCGAGCTCGGCAAGCTAGAAAAGGGCAGCGTGGATAGGCGCTAACCACCATGATGAGCTACGCCGACGAGCGGTGGAGCTGCATGGCGGCCTCACCGTCATTCATGGCCACGGCAAGCCTAGGCGAGGGGCGCGTATGCCTTGCGGTGCCAAAGAGAAGCCAAAGCGCTTGAGCAAAAGGGGAAAAGAGGAGGTGGAGCGGGTCACCTGCGTGGGCACGAGCTCTAGCGAGCTTGGCCATGGTAGTGCAGAGAAGAAGATCGGCCACCACAGCCTCTCACCTCGACTACGGCAGCCGCACGCGGGCGCAAACGAAGGTGCTTGATGAGGCGGAACTGTTGGCTAGAGGAATTGAAGAAAGAGGCGCGGGTGGAGGGGCACGTCGCTGGCGGAGCGGCGGTGGCGCTCAATGGTGAGAGCTCCCATGGAGCTTCAAAATGGAGAGGAAGGAGGAGGAGACAGGATGGAGTGTGGAGTGGGGTGGCGTGCGCGCGGTCGGACAGCCATGAAGCAGCGCAGCCGGTCGAAATGACGCAGGCCGATGGTGCCGTGCGGTGTGCTTGCCGGCGCATGGCCGCCATGCGGCATGCGTGCTCTGGCGCTGGTCGGGCATGGGCGCGGTGAACGGGCGAGGCACGACGCGGAGGCAGGCCAGGCTGGCCTACGTGGCTAGGCCAAAAGGGAGGTGGCAGCCCAATAAGGTAAAAAACTGATTTTTCAAATTATTTTCTATTCCTATTTCATTCAAACAAATTTTTGAACTTTTTCAAAGCAGTTTCAAACTTTGGCCCAAAAATAAAAGTTGCTCAAAAATTTATTCTCTACAACTTTGCTTTTATGACCAAAGTCAAATTCCAAATAGATTTTGAATTACAAAATTAAAATCAATATTAATTCAAAACCCTAATTTTGAAGAATTATTTTTAAAAGCAAAATTTGGCAAAAATTTAAATATAAACTTTGCTCCAAATTGTATCCTAAATATTTATAAGCTATCTTAGTGATCAAACCAATAAGTCATATCACCCAAACATGAGCATGGCATTTCAAATAGTTTAAACATGATGAATTTCAATTTAATTTCAACACCACATGAAATGACACTTCCTTTCTTTAGAATGGAATGCATAGATGCTGCTTATGCATAATGAAATGATGATTATGCTCATGAGATGGAAGGTTAATGCATACTTAACACCGAGGTGTTACAGCCCTCCCCACTTATAAGAATCTCATCCCGAGATTTGAGTTACGAACCATTTGTTATAAAAATCCTTATAAGCATTTTGCAGATATTCTCCTGTTTCCCACATCGCATCACCATCATCGTGATGACTCCACTGTATCTTATATGTTCTCACCACTTTATTCCGAGTGACTCGGTCCTTAGTGTCCAAAACTCGAACCGGTTGCTCATGGTATTCCAAGTCTGATTTGAGCTGAATGCTCTGAGGTTCTATTCTCTCTTCCATAACACGCAAGCACTTCTTCAACTGTGATACATGGAAGACTGGGAAGATCGAACCCATCGCTTCTGGTAACTGTAACTTATAAGCCATGGGGCCCTTCTTCTCTATGATCTTGTACGGTCCTACAAATCTAGGAGCAAGTTTTCTCTTTACTCCAAACCATTGTACTTTCTTCATTGGAGTAACCTTTAGATAAACGTAGTCACCTGCCTCAAACTCAAGCGGTCTCCTTCTCTTATCGGCATAACTCTTCTGGCGTGACTATGCCGCTTTCATGTTTTGTTGGATAATACAGACCTTTTTCTCAGCCTTGTCAACAGAATCAATTCCATAAAACCTTATTTCTCCAGGCTCAACCCAATTCAATGATGTCCTACATTTCCTGCCATACAATGCTTCAAATGGAGCCATCTTGATACTCTCTTGGTAATTGTTGTTGTAAGCGAACTCTGCCAAAGGTAACCATGATTCCCATGAACCCTTAGACGATAACACACAAGCTCTAAGCATATCTTCAAGAACAGCATTAACTCGCTCTGTCTGCCCATCTGTCTGTGGGTGGTAAGCTATACTCCAAATCAAGCTAGTACCCAAACCTTTATGAAGATGCTCCCAAAAATGAGCGGTAAACTGTGACCCACGGTCAAACACGATAGTCTTTGGTATACCATGTAATCGGACAATCTCTGCAATGTACTTCTCAGCATACTAAGGTGGTCGAAAGGTTGTTTTGACTAGTAAAAAGTGAGCTAATTTGGTAAGGCGATCTACAATTACCCAGATCGAATCATTCCCCTTTGGTGTGGTGGGGAAACCGGTGATAAAATCCATACTTATATCATCCCATTTCCAATCTGGTACTAACAAAGGTTGCAACATTCCTGTGGGTCTCATGTGAAGAGCTTTCACTCTACAACACATATCGTAACGAGCAACATACGCTGCAATTTCCTTCTTCATCTTTGTCCACCAATAACGAGGTCTCAATTCTTGGTACATTTTGTTAGTTCCAGGATGGATAGACAGCTTAGAGTGATGAGCTTCATCCATCAATTTGTTCTTGAGCTCTCAATCTTTAGGTACAACCAGACGGTCCTTAAACCATAACACCCCTTGTTCATCCACTCTAAAGTGCTTGGTCGGTTCTTTCTTCATTTTCTCCTTGATATGGAATATTCCCCTATCTGCTTTCTGACCCTCCATGATCTTACTCTCCAAGGTACAACTGACCTAGATATTATGCAACATAGCAGGATGCAACAAATTGAACCCATCTTCAAATAATGGTTGCACAACAAGAGAATGTGACTTCCTACTTAAGGCATTTGCTACTACATTTGCCTTTCCCGGATGATAGTGCACATTCAGATTATAATCCTTTATTAGTTCTAACCATCTTCTTTGTCGCATATTCAACTTAGATTGAGTAAATATGTACTTGAGACTCTTATAATCTGTAAAGATATTGCACACATTCCCAAGCAAGTAGTGTCTCCAAATCTTTAGAGCATGCACAACGGCCATAAGCTCTAAATCGTGCGTAGGATAGTTAACCTCATGCTTCCTCAACTGACATGAGGCATAAGCAATGACCCTTCCATCTTGCATTAGAACACATCCTAAACCATTCTTTGATGCATCGCAAAACACATCAAATGGCTTCTCTATATCCGGTTGCGCCAGAACAGGAGCAGTGGTTAGCAAATTCCGCAAGGTGCAGAAAGCTGCCTCACACTCCTCTATCCAAACGAACTTATGATCCTTTTGTAGCAAACTAGTCATTGGCTTGGCAATCTTTGAGAAGTCTGGTATAAAACAACGATAGTAGCCGGCTAATCCAAGAAAACTCTGAATCTCATGAACGGTGCTTGGTGCCTTCTAGTCCATAACCTCTTGTACCTTACTAGGATACACTGAGATTCCATTCTCAGACAACACATGACCGAGAAAAGGAACTATCTGCAGCCAGAACTCACATTTACTAAACTTAGCATATAGCTGGTGATCTCTGAGTCTAGTCAAGACAATTCTGAGATGCTCTTCATGATCCTGTTCGTTCTTTGAGTATACTAGAATGTCATCAATGAACATAATCATGAACTTATCCAATTCTGGCATAAAGACCGAATTCATCAGATACATAAAGTATGCAGGAGCATTTGTCAAACCAAAGGACATGACAAGATACTCATACAAACCATATCTAGCGGAGAACGCGGTTTTGGGTATATCTTGTGGTCTAATCTTGATTTGATGGTACCCTGATCTCAAATCTATTTTGGAGAACACCTTGGCTTTTGATAATTGATCAAACAAGATATCAATCTGAGGTAGAGGATACTTGTTTTTAATTATCACCGCATTCAGTGGCCGGTAGTCCACGCACATCTGTAAGGAGTTATCCTTCTTCTTCTTCACGAACAGTGCGGGACATCCCCATTCCAATGAACTTGGGCGAATCAAACCCTTAGTCAACAAATCTTGGAGTTGTTTCTTCAACTCGGCTAATTCATTTGGAGGCATCCGATAAGGCCTTCTTGAGATCAGTGGTGTCCCAGGGATTAATTCAATGGCAAACTCAACATCTCTGTCCGGTGGAAGACCAGGTAACTCATCTAGGAACACGTCTGGAAACTCGCACACTACCGGAATCTTGGCTAGAAGAGTAGTTTGGACTACACAAGATGTACTAGTCAGATCTATTCTCCGAGGTAAGGTTACTTGAAATGTACCTTCTCCAACGGTTCCTTGAGAGAAATGCTTCTTCCTCCAACATCAATTACTACTCCCATCTTATTCATCCAGTTCATTCCTATAATCACATCCAGAACTAGTCCTGACATAACTATCAAGTTAAGCATATACTGCCTGTCTGCTATACTCAGGGTTACCCCCTAGATTATCTGATTAGTTAATAGATCAGCCCCAGCTGAACTGATCTGATAAGCACATTCTAATTCAACTATCTTTTGCTCATACTTTTCTTGTAAATGCTTGACTTATGAATGAATGAGATGATCCAGAATCAAACAAAACAACTGTAGGATGATTGTTGAGAGAAAACATACCGGCTATCATGGGCTCTCCTTCTGGGATGTCATCAATGGTGGTGTGGTGCACACGAGCTTGGTACTGATTCTGCTGCCTCTTGGGATATGGGCAAAACTTCGCAAAGTGCCTAGGTTGATTGCAGTTGAAACATGGTCCTCTTACTTGAGTAGCAGCTCCAGATGAACTGCCTTGTTCGGTCTTGGCTTGTGGCACCGCCATCTTGAATGGCTTCTAATTCCTCTGAAGTTGCTGGGCATTCTGATACCTCTGTTGGGGTGGCCTGAACCTTGCACCAGGGGCAGGCGGACGATACGCAGAACGATTTGCCATCAGGGCCCTTGGCTAGGATGGACCTTATTCAAAAGCCCTCTTGCGAGTCTTGGATGTAGCATATACATTGTTGTTCTTTTCCTGCTTTAAGCAGTCACTAACAAAGTTATTGAAACCAGTTCTAGTGTTAGTACCCACGTGCTTCATCATCTTGGGATTCAGACCTCTCTTGAAACTAGCAATCTTTTTGGCATCGGTATTCACCATGTCAGAGGCATAGCGACTTAGATTATTGAATGCATGTAGATACTGGGTCACCGTCTTGGTGCCTTGGTTCAGTGCTAGAAATTCTCCAAACTTCATTTTGGTCAAACCCGGTGGAATGTAAACTCCATGAAAAGCCTCCGTGAACTCCCTCCAAGTAATGTGGGCATTGGGGGGAAAAGTGGTGCGGTGGTGCTTCCACCACATTCCTGCAGGGCCTTGTAGCTGATGAGCTGCATACTCAGTTTTCAACACTTCTGTCATCCTTAGAACACGAAACTTATCTTCCATGGTGTTTATCCACTCTTCCGCATCTAATGGCTCTGCCGCTTCTTTGAAAATTGGTGGTCTGGTGTCCATAAAGTCCTTGAAACTGCTATGCTGATTCGCTTCATGCCCACCTGGGTTTAACCCACGACGGGTGTTGTCAGCAATATGGCGCAATGCAGCTTCCATGTTCTGCTGCATGCCCTCCATGTTGCGTTGACTTCCAAGGAACTATGCGAAGAACTATTCTGTGGTGTACGGTGGAGGAGGAGGTGGTGGTGGTGGATCATGGTTCTCATTCCTAGCGGCACCGCCACCTGCCTCAGTTGCATCATACATGGTGCGGTGAGTGTTCGACATCTGCATATTTCAACAACAGTAATTATTAGGCGATGTTGTCGAAATTGTAGGTGAATGAAAAATTATGTCATACTGAATTCATTGGAGAGAATAAATTCATACAATAAAATAGGGGCACAACAAGTCATTCCAATTAACACAACATTACTAATTTGATTACTTAAGCGCACACATCGCGTCCATACAACCAAATTGCCAGCATACATATACTGGACTTTTGACATTCAGATTTCACCACAAACACATCCACGTTTTCCAACATTACATCAAGGTCTTAGTCTTTATACTCATTATTACATGCTAGACATGTCAACCATGCATAAGGTCATCGCAAACGAAACCCTAGTAGCTACCGCAACAACTACTAGCCTACTCATCGTGGTCGCTGTCTAGGTCAGAGATGTCGACATCGTCACTATCTACATCATTGTCGTCATCATCAGCTGGTGCCTCAAGCTCTTCGGGATCCTCGTCCTCATCTAGATCCATCTCTACAGCTCCAGGTGGAATGTAAGGGTGGAGCTGGTTATTCAGCTAATGAACCTCCTCATGTAGGTTGTCGTTGTACTCTTCTGCATTGGCTAGCTGCTGCTCTAGCTCAACCTATCAAGCTCTTAGAACATCTTTTGTGGACCAGGCTTCATTCCTCTGGTGTAGCACATGGATCAACACGCTCTTAGCGTTCCTATTGGCGGTGGTCAAACGCTCGACCTGCTCTCTTAGTGAATGCATGTCTCCCTCATAGGCTCCAGTCCTCTGGGTCGCCTGATCCCACTGATGAGTCAACTGAGCCATCTCTACACTAAGCATCTCAATTTCGGCGTCGTGATCCCTCTGAAGCTGATGTTGGTCATCGCAGGCATGACCAAGAGCATCAGACACACGTCTTAGGCTACCTTCTACTCCATTGAAAGCCTTCATCACTGCGAACATGGTGCTCATGGTAGGGTTATCATTGTTCTGTCCTTCTACTGTACCAATCTCTAGAGATCTTCCTCTTTCTTGCTGCCATGAGTCAGTGGAGGGGTTGCCCCTTAGAAAGACTCCAACTAAAGCGGCTTCCAACTCCTGAGGAAAATGATCCATGATATCCCTCAGTATCCCAAAGGCTGCCCTATCAGCTGCTTCTTTAGTGATCCTACCAGTTGACTCATAACGCCAACCAGTCCACTTAGAACCATCACCTCGGGGATGAACAATGGCCTCCACAGTAACCAAGAGACCTTCCCCCAACTGCTCATTTGTCCAGAAGTAGCGGGGCTCCATTCCATCAGGATAGCCTATATAGCTGAGCACTCTCCACAAGAGTGTAGGCATCCCAAACTCTCCAAGAAACATGTGGCGCTGACGGGTACGTGGAGCAAGCTGATGGCGGGGAGCTCTGCCTCCGGTGGACTTGCGAGCGGTCTTCTTTGTGCGTGCCATCTATAGCAAATTTGTTTTATTACTCATGTGAGAACAAGGTTAAGTTGTCATTTTTATCAAAATGAGATAATCAACTTATAAGGGGAGGAACAATGCCATGAATGATATGTAACAACATGATGCATGCACGTTCCGTACGTTCTCACAAACTTAGGAAAAATAGCAATTGCTAGCGGCATAGACGGTGGCATACAACGGTCTCTGATAAACGTAGCTAATACGTACTACACGACAACACTGTTATATACCTGCAAAAGATCCACTTCAGCCCAAACCCTGACAGTATGAAAAATATGGACAAAAGCAGTAAAGTAATCTACTTGTTCTACACGCATCCCCAGATACACGTACCACAGTAGCAACTACCCGAACCATCATCCTATCGACGGCATCGTCACCACAGGATAGAATTTCCCCACACATTGGATACCTTCATACAAACACGCGTATGGCATGTAAATAATCCGGCATCATATACGCACTTCCCTAGATCGGCAGTGTATCCGATCATGATCTCACAACTCTCACTTACCGAGGCATAGAGGCAATGGATCCATTCATTACCACTCAAGTGAATGGCACTCATACAATAGCACGCCGTTTGAGCGACGAAATAGAAATATGATGCAAAGACCCCCAAGTCAGTACTTAAATAAGCCTCCTAGAGTCCTTAACTGGGCATAAAGGATATGACCACTGGCACACTCTTAAGTTTTTAATTAGAGGTTGAAACACCTATATACTATAGTTTGCAATTAGTTTTGTAACACAAAACCCTTTGTTTTAAATACACGCATGAACAATAACCTGCTAAACCTTGCTCTGATGCCAGCTATAACAGAACCGACCAATTATACAAGATTAAGTAAGGAAATCTTCTGCCGAAGCAGATAATTTAGCAAACTTAAGCCCATATAATCCGGTAGTCCGTGAAACCACGAAGGATTTTAAACCAATCGACATACAAACCAAGATCGTACAAGTTTAGCAAGTACCATCGCATGTTACATAAAGTTTGCAATGATAGTTGGATACATCAGAGTTTGGAATATAAAGTTATTACAAACCAAGTTCAATCTGAAATAGCAGAAGCAAATAGTTTTAAAGCCACACACACACTTTTAGTTCAGATACAATGCCAGTAGGTAGTCATCTCCAACAAAAGCATTAGATGAGAGATATGGAGTGACCATTGCCCTTGGTCCTAGTTGTCACCCATCGCCAGGTACAGGCAGTTAATGCAATAGCCGTATTACATTTGACTATCTGCAACAACAATGGAAACAATGCCCTAAGTACGAGAAGGTACTTAGCTAGACTTACCCATCTTAAACTAAAATAAAGCGACACCAAGGATTATGCAAGGCTTTCTTTAGTGGGCTAGCTGACTTGTTTGCAAAAAGCATAAGCTATCATGAAGAAACCATTTTAAGTACATTGCATCATCTTTATTATGACCAATCCATCTAGGTAAGCACCTGTACTATAGCAATCACTTGATTAACCAATAACATCTAGTTACCAATTTAGATTTAGCATATCCCATACCATCTAGATAACCATCATTGGTCCATAATAATTACTATGATGCCGTAGCTCAAGTCAAGTGCTCACTATCTAGGAGCGATGGCCATTCGAATCGATTCCTAACTAGCTGGTGATTTATTCCTTACACAAACCATGCTTCCCCCGTCAGGGTCGCTTAGATCACCAATGACACTTTCCAAGTAGCCGCGGGATAACAGTCATGGACCGCACTACCCAGGGACCGCCCGACTGCTAGGACGCACCTTGGGCTCACTCTTCGCGTCCCTATCATACCCTCTTCAGCCCCAATTTGCCAATCCGAGTTTATCCCAGCTCAAAATAGTGTCACTAGGTTTGCGTTCGAAAGGTACTTTATTTGGCCAGCTAAATGTGAGGCATGCGTTCAACATGAGAAGAGGGACGAGCAACGATCGGCCCTTAATCAACACAGATGGAAACTAACAGCACCCTAGAACCCTGTCTGGTTGCCTCAAACTTTTTCCGTCCGGTCTCCAATTATCCATCACACATGGTTAATTCCAGGATATCATTCTTTCCATAGCTAAATTCTTCCAGTAACCACCTATAATGTAGGTGACCGGATATCACCAATCACTATCGGTCTAAGCAAGGCTAAGCAGTTATTCGATCCTAACCTAACAGGGTAAAAGGTAATAAGGTAGGCAAGGATAGTAATAAATGCATCAACGGTTTCAATCAACTCCTACAACTTAATGCAACTATATATAAACTCATATATATAGAAAGAATTGCTTTTATAAAGTAGGAGACTTATAATGCTCCGGGGCTTGCCTCATTCGAACGAACTAGGTTGATGATCCACGCACTCTAGCAAGTCCTCTCCCAGCTCCTCTTCCTCTGGCACCTCCTGTGCCTAGACTTCTTGTGGATCTGTCCCGGTCTGCTCTTCCTGAACTACTACTAGCAACTCCTCCTGCAATCCTGTATGATGCAGATGTATGAGTGCTAATGCATAGGTGCATCGAAGAGATGACCTGTAATGATCATTATGCATGAAATGTAGATGAACATGTTTAACTTTATTGGACATAGTAGAAGTAAAGCTCTTCTACAAGGTAGCCAACATCATCCAAGAACATTACTACTATACTACTACTACTACAACCACTGTACTAACATGCCAAGTCACCACAACAATCTAAGATGCTTCAAAGATACACCAAAGCAAACATTATTAACTAATCATGCATTAAAGAAGATTTGCTTATTTCATTTTAAACTAGGGCTACAACAGCAACATATATTTCTGGTGCTCATAAAAATCTGAGAAAATTATAGTAGCATAGTACTACTCTAAGTAGACTACCATAAAATTTTTATGGCATTTGGATAAGTAAAATAGCCTACACAAAAATGACAAGCTATGGCATAATTATGAGCATGAAAATACTTTGTACTATGAAAAGTGTCAAACAAAAGATTTGGTATTTTTCCTATGTTCTACACAGTAAATAATCACTGAACAAAAATTATCATACACATGTTTTATACAATTTTTGCTCTCTATTAAAATAACAAAAATCATCAATTAAAAGCACTTGAACTACACCTCAATATTTCTCTACAGAACATGCATGACATATATTTTTCATAGAAAGTACATCTCAAGAATAGATCAACCAAATTGGAATCATATTTTTCTAATACATATAGGATTTACTAAACATTTTACAAGATATCAGCAATATCAAGAATTAAATAAAGCTCTACATTAAAGTATCTCAAAAATGACATGCAATATTTTTATCATGTAGATATGGTGACAAGGAACACAATAAAATTTGATTCATCAATTTTGGAGCAAGATAACTCGAGATATACATTTTACAAGCTTTTTAATCCATTTTTGAAATCATTTTAGAAATCCTTTTCTTTAAAACCGGATCTAAAATGCTATGGGCACCCAGCTCCGTGCACCTCGATCCGGAACCAGACGCAGCAACTAGACCCCGAGAGCCGACTGGGTCCCACCGGTCAGCCGCACGGAAGCAGGGGAAGAGGCTCCATCGGCCGGAGCTCATCGGCGGCAAGCACCAACGGACTCCTCTTCGCAGCGCGAGCTCAACAAGCTAGAAAAGGGCAGCGCGGATAGGCGCTAACCACCACGGTGAGCTACGTCGATGAGCGGCGGAGCTACATGGCGGCCTCACCGTCGTTCGTGGTCGCGGCAAGCCTAGGTGAGGGGCGTGTACGCCTTGCGGTGCCAAAGAGAAGCCGAAGCGCTTGAGCAAAAGGGGAAAAGAGGAGGCGGAGCGGGTCACCTGCGTGGGCACGAGCTCCGGCAAGCTCGGCCATGGCGGTGCGAAGAAGATCAGCCACCATAGCCTCTCACCTTGACTACGGCAGCCGCACGCGGGCGCAAACGAAGGAGCTTGACAAGGCAGAACTGTTGGCTAGAGGAATTGAAGAAAGAGGCGCGGGTGGAGGGGCACGTCGCTGGCGGAGCGGCGGCAGCGCTCGGTGGTGAGAGCTGCCACGGAGCTTCAAAATGGAGAGGAAGGAGGAGGAGACAGGATGGAGTGTGGAGTGGGGTGGCGTGCGCGTGGTCGGACAGGCATGAAGCAGCGCGGCCGGTCGGAACGGCGTAGGCCGGTGGTGTCGCACGGCGTGCTCGCCGGCGCATGGCCGCCACGTGGCGTGCGTGCTCTGGCACCGGTCGGGCGTGGGCGCGGCGAATGGGCGAGGCGTGGTGCGGAAGTAGGCCGAGTCGGCCTACGTGGCTGGGCCGAAAGGGAGGTGGCGTCCCAATAAGGTAAAAATGTGATTTTTCAAATTATTTTCTATTCCTATTTCATTCAAACAAATTTTTGAACTTTTTCAAAGCAGTTTCAAACTTTGGCCCAAAAATAAAAGTTGCTCAAAAATTTATTCTCTACAACTTTGCTTTTATGACCAAAGTCAAATTCCAAATAGATTTTGAATTATAAAATTAAAATCAATATTAATTCAAAACCCTAATTTTGAAGAATTATTTTTAAAAGCAAAATTTGGCAAAAATTTAAATATAAACTTTGTTCCAAATTGTATCCTAAATATTTATAAGCTATCTTAGTGATCAAACTAAGAAATCATATCACCCAAACATGAGCATGGCATTTCAAATAGTTTAAACATGATGAATTTCAATTTAATTTTAGCACCACATGAAATGACACTTCCTTTCTTTAGAATGGAATGCATAGATGCTGCTTATGCATAATGAAATGATGATTATGCTCATGAGATGGAAGGTTAATGCATGCTTAACACCGAGGTGTTACAACTTCCCTGATGAATCCGGCTGCCAAAAGCTTCTACACCTCCTCGCCGATGGCCATGCGCTTTTCCTTATCGAATCGGCGCAGGCGCTGCTTCACCGACTAGAGCCGGCCTAGATGTCCAGGGCATGCTCGGAGACCTCCCTCGGTATGTCCGGCATGTCCGAGGGACTCCACATGAATACATCGGCATTCGCGCGAAGAAAGTCAACGAGCATGGCTTCCTATTTGATGTCGAGGGTGGTGCTGATCCTCAGCGTCTAGTCGTCGGAGCAGGTGGGGTCGACTGGGATGAGCTTGACAGCCTTTGCGGGCTCAAAAGTCCCAACACGATGCTTGGAGTCAGGCGCCACACTACCAAGTCGGTCAAGGTTGACGATGAGGGTCTTGGCCTCCAGGAGAGCCTCGGCGTACTTGATGCATTCGACGTCACAGTCATATGCATGCCCGTACATGGACTCGATAGTGATGACGCCATTGGGGCCCAGCATCTTGAGCTTAAGGTAGGCATAGTTGGGGATTGCCATGAACTTGGCGTAGCACGGGCACCCCTAGATGGTGTGGTAGGTCCCCTTGAACCCAACCACCTCGAAGGTGAGGACCTCCTTGCGGTAGTTGGAGGGAGTGCTGAAGTAGACGGGCAAGTCGATGCGCCCAAGGGGTCACGTGCGCTTCCCTAGCACGATGCCGTGAAAGGCGTGGCATCACCTCGGAGCTGTGATTGGTCGAGCTCCAGGAGCTCCAGGGTGTTGGCGTAGAGGATGTTGAGGCCGCTGCCTCTGTCCATCAACACCTTGGTGAGCCGGGTGTTGCCGATGATTGGGTCGACGATGAGTGGGTACTGCCCGGGGTTTGGGACATAATCGGGGTGATCATCCCGATCAAAGGTGATCACCTTCCGAGACCAGTCGAGGTACCAGGGAGTGGCCACCTTAACCGAGAAGACCTCCTGGTGCTCCTTTCACTGACGCGTCGTGAGGCACGCTGAAGGCCCGCCAAAGATCATGAAGGCGTTGTACACCTCAGGGAACCCATCGTCATTGTCGTTGCCCCTATCACCGGTGTCCCTCTTCTTGGCCTCATCGTTGGGGAACCCAAGCTTGGCATAGTAACGCCGGAGCATGGTGCACTCTTTGAGGGTGTGCTTCACCGGGCCCTGGTGGTAAGGGTAGGACTTCTTAAGCATGTCGTCGAAGACCCCAAGGCCTCTGGTGGGGCCTCGGGGATTCTTGCGATCTGTGGCTATGACTAGACCAGCCTCAAGGACCTCCTACTTCCCCTGTTGACCCTTTTTCTTTTTCTTGGGGAGGTGGGGGGCCGAGGCCTCGGGGGTCTTGTCCCTCTGCTTCCCCTTGGTGTCGTTGTCGAGGAGGATGGCCCCGACAGCCTCTTCGCCCGAGGCGAAGTTGGTGGCAATGTCGATGAGTGCGACCGCCATGGTCGGTATGTTCTGGCCTAACTCTCGGACCAGGTCTCAGCAGGAGGTGCCGGAGAGGAATGCCTAGATAATTTCTGAGTCGCCAATGCAGGGCAACTCGGTGCATTGCTTGGAAAAGCATCGGATGAAATCTCAAAGAGACTCGTCTGGCATCTGGCGACAACTCTTGAGGTCCTAGGAGTTCTCGAGGCATACGTATGTGCCCTAGAAATTCCCGATGAAGGCCTTTACCAAGTCACGCCAGTTGTGGATCTGCAAGGGAGGGAGGTATTCGAGCCAGGCTCGCGCCGAGTCTGATAGGAACAAGGGGAGGTTGCGGATGATGAGCAGGTCATCGTCTGCGCCACCTAGCTGACAAGCCAGGCGGTAATCGGCCAACCACAGCTCGGGATTGGTCTTGCCACTGTACTTCGAGAGGTTGGCCGTTTGCTAAAAACGGGCCGGGAAGTGGGCGCCGCGGATGGCCTTGCTAAAGACTCGAGGGCTAGGTGGCCTAGGAGAAGGACTGCGGTCATCCCCACTGTCGTAGCGACCGCCTCGGTGTGGGTGGTAGCCTCGGGCGGGCCCCTCATCGTCATGGTGCCATCGCCTGCTGACCACATCGTGGTCGCCTTGCGCCTCGCGTCGATCGCCGAGGCGGTCATGCACCGAGGGGGCCTTGTTGGCTCCTGGTGCCCAAGTAGGCTTGGGACGAACCAAGGCCTCTCTATCCTGCCGAGGCACGAGCACAGGGCTGAACGAGCTCAACAGGACTCAACTCCGTTTGATCTTTTCACCAGAGACTTGGGACCTTCTCCTTCTCTCGCCCGTTTATAACCTCTACTATAAACTAGTGTCGGTAACATGAGCAGCAGCAGACTAGACGTAGGGACATTCCACCCTAACCAGTATAAATCCTTGTGTCCTCCAAGCACACCATTTGGGCTAGACACGTAGATACAAATTTATTAGTTTGTGGTTTGAAACACCGACATGTACAATACAGATGGATGTGCCCAATAGAACGACAATTGGGCATATTGAAGAATTTCTTAAGGAACAGGGCCAGGCCTAAAGGATCAACAATATATACTTAGAAAGTGAGACGTTGGCATTTTGGGAGAGGTTCATGGATGATGGTGTTAAAACAAGATATAACCGGGACAACAATATGTTACATGATGGGCCAACACATGGTGAGACCTCTGTTTTCATGCATGGTGTGAAGCCCATTGGCAAGATTACTGTAAAGGACATTAAGGATAAAGCCAAAATCAATAAGCTAGCTTGGTATGTGCTTAATAACTGTGATGAGGTTCAACCATATGTGGAGTAAGTATGATTTTTTATATGCTGATTTGCTGTTTCCTATATTACGTACGAAATATTACCAATAATAATGCTTATATGTGCTGTAGAAAATACAGACAAATTTTAGAGGAAGAAGGGGCAAGTGATGATGTTGATAGTTGGCTAGCAGCAGAGTTTTCAGCGTGGTTTAAGTCTCTTGTATGTGATTAGCATATTTTAGTTCTATTAGGTCGATCATTTTGGCAGAATTATACGATAGCTTAGTGGTAACAGTGGTTTCATGTTTGTGTGCAGATCGAGGAGCTGCGTAGAGAGAAACCAACAGAGGTCAGTGAAGGTTTGTATGCACTGTCATGTGGTCCTAATACCCGAGTCTAGGTCTATGCAGCTTTCAGTATTAATGGAGTCAGGTAAAGCATTGTTGACCATGAGAAATCCCTGTGTACACAGAACAGTGGTGTCATGACTGCCATCACAAATGAAGGCCAATCAGTGGAATTTTATGGTGTCCATAGAGAAGTTATTCAGTTGATGTATAACTCTAGCGTACAAAGGCATAGGACAATGGTTGTTCTGCACTGTGACTGGTACAATCTAGATGGCACTATGAAGTCTGCAGGCATTGACGATGACGGACATTACAGATCCGTCAACCTTAAATCATTCTGGTACAAGGATGACCTTTTCATTCTCGCAACATAGGCAAGGAAGATTTTTTTTATCTGCAGGACACCTCCTTGGGCAAAGATTGGTGGGTCGTGCAGAAGTTCGAACATAGGGATATGTATGACGTGAATGAAATAGAGCCTGTAGTGCACCAAGATGATCACTGTTCTAACACTGAGCATGAAGTCTGCTAGGTGATAGTGATCAGGTTATGCACGAAGCTAGTCATGATGGAGAAGGCACTGTCATTGAAGCTAATTTAGAATATCTTCTAAGAGATAAGAGGGAAGTAGTTGGCATACTTGAAGGCCACGAGGATGAAGATGATACTGGAAACCAGTATTATAGTGATGACAGTAACTATGGTGGTAGAGATCACATGTCTGAAGGTGAAGATGACTTGTAGGAGATTTTATGTATAATCTTTGGAAAAATATGTATTCTAAAATTGCACTTTATTTTGGATTTCTGGCTTTGTATTCTGAACATGTTCAATATGCTTAGTTGTTATAAACTTGTGCTTTAGCGGACACATAGGATTTGTCCGCTGGGGTCAGTACTGCACTATGTGGACTATCTATTGTCTACATGACTATTCCATTCAACTGCAACTAGTACTTGTTATAGGTTCATATACACTGCATAAGCCATTGACATAAAGCATTCCTTTCACACAGCATGCTTCAACTACTATGACGAGATCATTAATCAGTTCGACCAGTATGCCAAATACGTATACTGATACGTGTCTGGTTTACCAAACTGAGGCACAAAGCAACCCTTGCACGGTTGCCAATAGTGAATTGAATGCAGGAGGATAGCCTCTGCAGTTATTTCACTCCAAAAACACAGTCACAACAGTTGAGGGGCATACTGAAGAGTGAAGAGGAGTTGCTTTCATAAGCAATTTCTCTTGGTTCGTATTGTAGAGGCATCCAACAGCTAGCTAGAGATGGCTACACTTTTTATTATCCGATGAGAGATCAAATGGACAACGGCGAACTTTCTGGCATGTGCAGTAAAAAATTGCAATAGCTATGCCTCCTCTGTTGTGCATTAGATCGAGGCGACACTTGTTCAGACAAACTCCTCACTGCATGGTTCTTGTAAATTGGAGCGAGATAAAGATTTATTTTTTCCAAACCGATGCGCGTCACCTCGGGCGCCGTCGCACTACCTCAGGAATCACAACCGTATTACACCGGGGAAGGCGTGTGCGACCAGAAATGCAGGAGTAATGGCGTACCCAATCAATGAGACGGCACGACGATACCAAATGTATGGCCGTTCGACTTTCTGTCTAGGCAAGGCTTGTTCAGATGAACTCCTCGCGACAAGGTTCACTACAAGGTTTTTACCCTAATCCAGCCACTTGTATTCGCAACGCCACAAATTTAGTCGCAATAGGAGGCTCTATTGCAACATGGACTATAATTGGTTGCGATACGTGACACTTATTGCATCTAAATTATTGGGATGTGTTAGTCCCAACCTTCGTCGTGATAGGTAGGTGTTATGGCCACGATTAAACTATGGTTGCAAGTGCATCTAAATATTGCAACAAATTAAGCTACGTTGTGTTAATAATAAATTTCCATTGCGATAACACATCATTGTTTCCACCATTCAAACAGTGGTTGCGAGTAGTTTTCAATATCGCCACGAAATAACTGTGTTGCCTTAATATTGGCCTGCGTTGCAAAAAGTCATGCTATATTGCATCGAAAAAATGGTTCGTTGCATGGCATAATGTTCTATTGCTACTCATAACATACGTTGCAATAGTGTAGTACATTTGGTTGCAAATTATTAGTCATATTGCCACACAAATTTGTTGGTTGCCCAAACTACTTCGACACATGGCCAAAGGCTTTGAACGCATGGGCCAAAGTCAAAGGTTTCCTACACCGAATGACCAAAAAAAACTAGGCACATTGCTGGCATTGCTAAAAAAATGCATCGCCGCAAATCCCCGCCGCCCAATAAACCCTACAGCAGCAGCAGTCGCCGCCATCACTACCCTTCAGATGTCCTTTGCTGCCAAGCTAGTGTTGGAAGATCCTGTTCGTGCCTCCCCCCGCTGCTTGTTCTTGCCGCCCTTCATGCCCTCTATCAGTGGTGCCACAAGGCCACTGATTTCTTCTCCACATCCAATAAGTTTGTTCGGTAGTGACATCTTGTTGTTTGTTGTAATCACTCGGTAATCAGGCAGAGCTACAGCTACCAAAGTAGGCTGTGGCCCCTCATTCCAGGGGATTCCCCTCACCACGCTCGTGACTTTTGCGCTTGGCAACCTCGTGACTTTTGTGCTTGACATTTACAAATAGTTTAGGGTTTTGTGCTTGGATTCCCCTCTCCAGACTCCCCAGAGGCGATGGCAACGGTGTCGAGACCCATCAAATTTCATATGTCCATGAATTTTATTCGAGTTAATGTTCCTCATGTAAATGATCCTAGAGACTCATGATGTAAATGATCCTGCCCGGAACTAACAAAGTGCAAACTCTATTTTAAAAAAAGGACTGCTAGCACTACGATGGCAGGAACAGGTGCATATATACACAACTATTTGTATAGCATAAATATCTTATTTCGTTGGAGAACAAGCAGCAGCCATAGGTGCTACTAGTACAAGCAGCAGCTGTAGAACTAAGCATTTGGCTACAACCATCAGAAGAATGTTTAAGAATTTCCTAGATCACAAATTTTTTTTATCATGCTGCTGCCGAAGAAGCCACAATTGTTTATGCAGAGAATTGGGGCCTTAGGAGCGTGGACTCCAGTGTCCTCACACTCTTGTTTCTAGCTCTCTTGTGCCACTGCTACCAACAAGCTGCAGGGACGCAAGTTCACAATTCATTAAAAGGCAAATAAGAACACAAAATCAGTAAGTGGGACAAAAAGACAGAAATACATGATTCAGGTTCAGAAAGAAATACAACCCATTGTCCAACAGTTGGAAGTAATTAACACATACCACCAGGTTGCATATTAAGCAGTAGTACTAGTACAAGCAGCAGCAGCCAAGAAGCAGAACAAGCAGCAACATATGCACAGCTACCAAGGAAGCCATTTCAATCCAAAATAATTTTTTGTTTGGCACACATAGCTATTTGTACAGCATCTAAATTAAAGCCTATTACAAAACAAGGTGGTGCTTCCTAAATTCATATTTATACAAAGAATTCATCATCGACTGGTGCCTAAAGAGTTGACAGGTGCTACATATCCATCATCAACGTAGGTGTCAACAGTATCATCATCTTCATCAACTAAGTCTTCATCACATGGTTCAGGCACTGGTAGCGCATTTTCAATGACGGCTACATCTCCAGTCACCCCTTCTAGGTCAGTCCTCCAAGTTAACAAATCTTCATTCGGGCTTGAAATATTCACGGCTTCCACTCCCACCTCCAGTGAGTCAATATCAAGTTGTCCCTCATTTTCATAGTCTAGTGGTTCAGACATGGAAAACAAATTTCTAGGCTTCATTCTTACAACAATGCTCCACTCTGATTTCTTTGCACCTTTCACATAAAAAACCTGCTCAGCTTGAGTCCCCAAGACGTAAGGATCATTTAGATACCAAAAACGAGTTGTATCGACATCTATAATCCCATATTTTGTTCTTACTAGGAGCAGGTACGTCGTACCAATCACACTGAAATAGTACTTCTTTTTCACCAGGGAAATCAAGTGTCAATATCTTTTTAATGACACCATACCACTCCATACTTGCAGAACTATCAGCACCCTTAACTGCAACCCCTGAATTTTGTGTATTCAAGGCACTCTCTACAGAAGCCGTTCGAAAAAAGAAACCGTTGATGACGGACCTATTGAAAACACGAACCCGGGGATCTAGTCCTCGAGAAGGGCTATAGTGTATCACTAATCCCCCTTTCTTCATAAAGTTCATTCATCTGCAATCGATTTGAAAACAATAAAATAAATAAAGACAGTAGCTATTTTTTGTAAGCATCCAATTGACAAAGTTACTCACCTTATGTTCAAACCAACCAACAAATTGCTCCCTGTGACGTCTCTCAACGTCGTGCGTAGTAATCTTTTTGAGTTCCTCCTTATGCAAACTGCATACGATCAAAATAAAGGTACTCAATTAGAAAAACATTAATCATGAGGAACATTAAACACACACCAGTTGTAATTTCAACTTACTCAATCCATGGAGCAGCCTCGTCACAGTTTGTTATTTTGTAGTGTCGCATCCGCTTCAACTCTAAACTAGGAATTGATGAGTACAGGCCCGATCTTCCGAGAGGTAGCCGGTAAGTTCGATTTGTGGAGATCTCGACGTTGGCGATCCGGCTTCAAATCAGACACGATTCGAACCCTGCAACCGTTACACCACTGCTCCGTTGGTTATCAACCAAGCACAACTTGATTGACCTCGCCAAGAAGGCTTTTCCTGCAAGCGAATCGAAGAGCACAAGCAAGAAGGTAAAATATGCAATCTGAAATTGCAAATATGAATGACGCGAATATCAATAAAGGATTCAAGAACTCGGTTCCAAAGGACTAATCGACACAGTGGAGGAGATCAAGAACGGGGGCCCTGGATCACTGTAAAAGGATTTGTCACCATAGTTACAATGAACGATTCAGTTCCTCGATGGAAAACTAAACTCTAAATAAAACCCAATTGTGTAGCAGCGGCGGCGGCTGTGTTTATAGTCTAAGACTCGACCTAGGGTTGGGGACGGCCAGGGGTTGGGCGCCCACAACTTGGGCTTAAGGCCCGACACGATACATGGCCAAGTTGACCCAAATAGGTGACGCAGCACCTTGCCGTGGTCACACAGAATGATCCACGAACCTTCTGGAGCTGGGACCAGATCCAAAACGACGGCGTCGTCGTCCCCTTTCCAACGCATCCAAGAACAGCCTGTTTCGATGTCGTATGAGAGAGTTATGACCGAAACAGTGACGACGTGTCTGCTGAATCCGAGGGCGACGTAGCAGCTGAGTTGGGAACGAATTGCAACTTGGGGAAGACCATGGCGTCGGTGTGTCCAGCGTGGCGATGTCCTCATCAGGAATAGTCTCAACTTTGCAACCTTTCTTACTGTAGTCAATGGTATGAAATACGCTAAGCCCAGACGGTGATTCATTCACTGCACTAGTTTCTTGACGCTCTAGACAATTCAGCTTCGTATCAATATCTTCTAGGAACCGAGAACAAAATGTCATGCACTCCTTAGCGATATATCCCTCTGCTATAGAACCTTCAGGTTGTGCTTTGTTCCTCACATATCCTTTCAACGTACGTAGATACCTCTCGATAGGATACATCTATCTATAACACATAGGTCCTCCAATTCTAGCCTCCTCGGCTTAATGAACTGGCAAATGCATCATAATATCAAAAAATGTTGGTGGGAATGACATCTCTAGCCAACATAAAGTCTCTCCAATCGAAGAGGTTAGTTTTTCAAGGTTACTTTCCACTAGTTCCTTTGAACATAATGAACTGAAGAATCTACTTAGCTGAATCAATGGGATAGCAACATCTTGAGGCAATATGTCGCGTACTACTAGTGGTAATAGTTTCTGTAATATAACATGATAGTCATGAGTCTTCATTCCAGAAACCTTACATCCCTTGACGTCCACACATTTCTTTATATTTGCTGAAAACCATCAGGCATCCTCACTCCTTGTAGGAATTTGCATAACATTTCCTTCTCATCCTTGCCTAAGCTGTACAACGCTGGTGGAAAAGTATACTTGCCATTCTCCACCATAGGATGTTGATCCTTCCTGATCCTGTAAAACGCTGGTGGCAAAGTATACGTGCCATTCTCCACCATAGGATGTTGATCCTTCCTGATCCCAAGATTTTGTAAGTCAAGCCGAGCCTTCTCACCATCCTTACATTTACCATCAATGCCAAGCAATGTTCCCAATATGCTCTCACCAATGTTCTTCTCGATGTGCATGACATCCAAATTATGCCTAATAAGCAATTTTTCCTAGTACGTTAGTTGGAAGAATACACTATTCTTTCTTCAATTGTGCCACCTAGTTTATTCTTCACGCTGCTTCCTCTTCCTTATGCTTTGCCCAAATTTTGGTTGCTCAAAACTGTCATACTGCTGCAGAACCTCTTCACCAGTAAGCGGCACCAGAGCCTCCCTTGTTTCTACCTTGTTGTTGAAGCTACTTTTATTCCTGCGCCATCTATGGTTCTGTGGCAAAAAGCGACGATAACCCAGCTAGCAATGCTTGCTCCCAAATTTCAACCATAAGTACTCTCTAAACTTATGACAGTAAGGACATACAAACTTGCCTTTAGTACTCCAACCAGACAGCATGGCATATGCAGGGAAATCATTTATGGTCCATAGTAGTACTGCACATAAAGTAAAATTTTTCCTAACTTTTGCATCCCACGTGAGAGCACCCTTTTCCCAAAGATCCTTTAGCTCATCGATCAGTGGCTGCAAATAGACATCGATGTTCATTCTAGGAGATTTGGGCCCTGGTATCAGCATTGACATCATACAATACGATTGTTTTAAACACAACCAAGGAGGCAAGTTATAAGGGATTATGATGACAGGCCAAGCAGTGTATGTAACATTCAACATCCCAAACGGATTGAAGCCATCAGAGGCAAGTCCAATCCTTACATTGTGAGGGTCAGATGCAAATTCCTCCTCCAGGGCATCCAAATGCTTCCATGCCGACGAGTCTGTAGGGTGACACATTTTCCCATTACGCACCGGTCCTTCCTTATGCCAACGCATAAGTGTTGATGTCAGACTCCCTCATAAACAATCTTTGCAGCCGAGGAGTAAGTGGGAAATACCGCAAGATCTTACGTGGAAAACGCTTTTGTCCGCCACAAGTGCTAGAGGACTCAACATCTTCAGAAGAATCGGTCCCTTTCCACCTAGACTGACCATAGGTTGGACATGTATCCAAGTCAGCATAATCCCCACGAAATAACACACAGTCGTTCACACATGCATGAATCTTTGGTAGTCGAGTCCAAGACCTCGAACAACCTTATGCACTTTATCCAAGGTGTCTGGGATTTCAGGGTGAAACAACGCGAACAGATCAAGGATCGACTGTATTCCACTGTTACTAAAACCATGCATGCACTTCATCTAATAGATCCTGATAATGAAAGAAACCTTTGTAGCCTCCTTGCAGCCTGGATACAGTTCCTTTTGTGCCTTGGTTAATAACTTAAAAAAATTCTTTGCACTCTCATTTGGCTCTTCATCTCCACTTCCTGTGAGTTCACCATGTATAGCTCCTCTGATTAGTACAGAAATCAGTTCTTTGCTAGCAGGCACATCACCTGTTTCGCCATCATCATATTCTCCTTCAGCAGGGTTATCCTCCTGAGGACATGCAACTAAATCTTCAGCATTACCTTCTTCGATGAAACTTTCATCGAACCCTCTAAGTACCAAATGACAACGAACATCTTTTTGATTTCTGTAGGACATGCAACGGCAACGAGCACATGGACATGGAGCAGTTTCTTCTTTAGACGTGCCTCCAAAGGTATTCTGAATGAAGTCCTTAAATCCTTTTTGCCATTCAGTAGTATACTTCGCCATGCGCATCCAGCTCCTATCTTCAATCGACATGCTGCTGCCTTGCCTCCTGGAAAACAGCCCACCGACTCTTCACCACAGACCCAACCTTCCCAACAACACCAACTATATTATCCGATTACCCTACCTGCTTCAGCTTGACACCTGCATTAAATCAGTACAGTAAGGTTATTTTGTAATGATACATGCTTTGCTAGAAAAAGTAGGTGACTTGATATTTTAGTTTAATGATTGCTTCAAAGAATGCTATACATGTAGGTAAAGAGCATATCTAGAGGGGATGCCTGGAATTAATCCAACGTGGGTTTTCTACGAGCACTTCCATACGAAAGTCACTGGAGTTGGCGATAAGAGAGAATTGAAGCTACGAGAACATCTCAATCTCACCTTTTTGGACCGGAGCTAAACGAGGGACTGAAGTTTAGTTGGGCAGTATGGATATGAATATTTCAGTTATATATGAAGCTCTTAAAAACAACTGACTTGAAACATATAGCAACAGATGAGTATATTGATTTTGGCATGGTGATAATCCTCGGACAGTACCAAACATTCAACGCACAGGCAATTACCTAGTGGACTAATAAATCACAACATCATCATGATAAAGCAATTTGACGAAATGATTAGATGAAGTAGGAATATTCCTAAAGAAAACGGTGGCGGAGCTCACAACAAATTATGGCGGGGGGGGGGGGGGGGGGGGGGGGGGGGGGGGGGGCATGCATCTTATCTAATACAAATCAACATGCACAGTCATATTTTCACTAGATATAATACAACATCCTAATCGATTCAGCATTTAGAAATTGGGAAACTCAGAAGCAAATAAAAAAATAACTACAAAACAAGCAAACTAAATTAGCACTGACGGACTCAAAACAAGCAAACTAAATTAGCAGTCACGGACTCACCAGGATGGATCCTATTGGCTCATTGGCAGATTCGGGATTTCAGATTGGACTGGAGAGGAGCAGCGGACTAGCGGAGAGACCCAAGCCTGGCAACCAGCGACGACGCCGACGCCAACGCGGCACGGCCGTGCGGGCACGTAGATGCTGAGACGCAGGTACACGGCCGGTGGCTCCGGACTCCAGATGACGGACGAGGCCGTCGAGCGGACCGGCCGTAGGTGTAGGGCGGCGGCCGGTGGGGGCGACGCGACGGCCGATTCCACAACTGCGTGAGGTGTAGGCGCCGCCGCTGTGCTGAAGTTAAGGGGAAACTGCGTTAAGGGGAGGCCGGCCAAGAGACAACAGACGAGCAGGTTTTGATGCGGTGGGGACCGAGCTGCAGCTCGGATGGTG
Organism: Miscanthus floridulus; assembly: GCF_019320115.1. NCBI lineage: Eukaryota > Viridiplantae > Streptophyta > Magnoliopsida > Poales > Poaceae > Miscanthus > Miscanthus floridulus. The sequence continues at coordinate 76,941,266 of NC_089585.1, forward strand.
AGCTCTCGGGATGAAAACCGTATTAACCGAACGTATACCGTTTTTATAGGAAAACAGAAAACAGGAAACCGACACCATATTTTAGACAGGAACATGATCAAAATCGGTTAAGGAGTTTTCCCGACCATTTTCACGGTTCCCGTATTCAAGTAGAAAAATTCCTGCTGGTATTCCTGTATTCAAGCATGACGAGAAAGATATGCTTTGGTCTGCCGCCCTGGGTCTCCTTATGTAGCGAGTGCCGTTGCTTGGCTGGGCGAGGTAGGACTAAACAAATGAACTAGCTACGGCTCAGGCTCTGCCGAGGTCGAGCGCCCTGGCAATATATTCTAATGGGCCGTGGCCCAACGCAGTTGCCATTTTTTCCTTGCTTTAGGCCCACCCGTGGAACAGCGCGCTGGAGCCCAACAACACACTCCATACGTCTTCCTTCTCATTTTTTTCTCCTCGTTATTATTATCTTTTTCCTTTGTCATGTCAATAGGTGTTTTAGACCCATTTCGAATATCTTATTTTTTATATTTTTTAGTATTTTGTCATGGGCAAGGAAGGGGCTAGCAGCGGTTCCCGTTTTGTGTTACCGCTTCTCGATCGTAATCGACATGTTCCCGTTTGAAATATTCTGTTCCCGATATCCCGTAATACTGGTTTCGTTTTTCCGTCCGGCCTTCCCGTTCCCGTTTCTGTTCCCAGCAAAAAAAATACAGGAGCGGAAATGGTTAAGACATTTTCCCAACCATTTCCGACCGTTTTCATCCCTAGTGAGCTCTCCCAGAGTGGAAGCCACCGGTCTCGAACTAAGTGATTTCCAACCGTGGGAATTTATTTCTAAAAATAATTTTGTAGATACTGGGCACTCATGTGGTACTACAATGGGACTACGACATGCCCATCATCTACGATGCTCGTGTAGCTTCGATGATTTCCAGAAGGACGTTTGAGGTGTAAAAGTAGCTTTTAAGGATGTGCGTGTGTGTGGTGGTGTGAGTGTGTTGTATAGAGTACAGATATTACAACATGTACACTAGAGTCCAGGCTAAAAAAAAGGTTTTGATGTGGTGAAGATGGGCCGGCCCGTTTTGCGGGTTACTCCAATCTCTTGACGGATGCAAGCACGATTTAGTACCACCTTGCTAACTCAAGTGCGACTAGCACAGCTTAAAGATTTGAGTCCCTAAAATGAGTTTTGACTATATTGGCATGCACTGAGCATGCTATTAGGCAAACTTGGCTCGACGTGGGGCTCCCTTTGGGTTGACCCTGACCGGGTCTTAGGCTTGGTTTTTTTACAAACCTTTGTTGTTTTACAATCTCATTATTAATGTATAACGCCCATTCTTTTTTATATATATTTTTGCAAAATAATTATTTAAGTAAACATTACCTGCACATTCTTTTTAGTATTTTTTTTGCAAAATAATTACTTATGTCAAAAATATTTGCCCAACCTATATATCTCAAACTTAGTTCATCATCTCCTACTGAGTTGCCACATCATCTCCATGTCTGAGTGCCATGTCATGTCCCACCTTTGTTGTTTTACAATCTCATTATTAATGTATAACGCCCATTCTTTTTTATATATATTTTTGCAAAATAATTATTTAAGTAAACATTACCTGCACATTCTTTTTAGTATTTTTTTGCAAAATAATTATTTATGTCAAAAATATTTGCCCAACCTATATATCTCAAACTTAGTTCATCATCTCCTACTGAGTTGCCACGTCATCTCCGTGTCTGAGTGCCATGTCATGTCCCACCTGTCGTTTCTTCATGACCCACTACCTTGTTATTGCCCAATATCTTGCGCCAGCTAGGTACGACCCACATCTTCAGCGTGTAGTTGGGTTGATCATCATCTCCTGCTGAGTTGCCATGTCATCTTCGCCTAAGTGCCACTTCATGTCCTACTTGTCAGTTCTTCATGACCCACTCCCTTGTTATGCCCCAAGATCTTGCGCTAGCTAGGTAAGGCCCAAATCTTCTGCATGTAGTTGGGTGGATAATCATGTTCTGCTGAGTTGCCATGTCATCTCTGCCTGAGTGCCACGTCATGTCCTACTTGTCGGTTCTTCATGACCCACTACCATGTTCTGCCCCAACATCTTGCACTAGCTAGGTAGGACTCACGTCTACTACCCGTACGTTGGGTTGGTCATCATGTCCTGCTGAATTGCCACGTCATCTCCACCTGATTGCCATGTCGTGTCTTAGTTGCCGGTTTTTCATGACCCGATACCTTGGTATGCCTCAACACAACTTGCACTAGCTAGGTAGGACGACCCACATCTTCAGTGCGTAGTTGGGTTGGTCATCATGTTCGTCTGAGTGCCACGTCATCTCCACATGATTGCCATGTCATGTCTTAGTTCTCAGTTCTTCATGACCCACTACCTTGATATGCCCCAACACATCTTGCACTAGCTAGGTAGTTGGGAGAAAAAAGCTATCAAAAGATATGTGTATTGATAGATTTTTATTTTATAATTTATTTAATGATGTCCATGACAACCATAATATAAATTAATATTGATATAACAATGTTATATTAAATCCATATCAAATTAAAATAGATTTTTGATAGATTTTTTTTCATGGTAAAGTACATAAATATTTACTCATGAATATTACTAATTTTAGTTTCCACACTATCCATGTGTTGGTACAGTTAAATATCAAGTTTCACTATTTCCTTTAAGGACCCATGAAAATATCTATAGCTAATATCATAATTTCATTATGTAAATTTTTTGACGGAATTTTATTTTTATTGGACCAACTACTTTGATTTAGCACAATCCTTCATCAAATTCTTCTGCCCCAGATAAATTTCCCTCCAAACACATTCCCATGCACAAAAACCAAAGGCTGCGAAAAAATCCCGTGCTACCACGGTAGGATACTAGGATTAGCTTTCATCAGCGGCCCCCACGGTAGGATTAGTTTTAATCAGCGCCCCCACGCACGCGTCCCACCATTCCCATAATTGCGATCTATTACAAAAAACCGTGAGGGAGAGGATCGGAGGGGGGTCCCTTCGTTTTTGCCCTACCTGAAGTCCGCTGGCGCTGTGGCCGTCGGACATCGGGACGTGGCATCCCTCCATGGACGTCGCCTCTGGAGATCCCAGCAAGAGTGCAATGACGGCGCCTCCATCCAAGAAGATGCCACAGTCTACTTCACAACGCGATGGCACCGGACAACTCAGGAAACATCCCGCCAGATCAATCGAATGGCAGCCTCGTATTGAAGCCGTCGTTGAGGAAGAAGATGAAGAGGAACATACTAGGTCACTAAGGTTTCACCACGCCAGGTATGCAGACGATGTTATAGTACTGCTCGTCCGCTAGGGTTTATGAGTAGTATAGTTTAGAGATATGCTTTACGTCTTTGGGCAAGCACACATGCCATAGGCACACAGATTACGGATGCCAAATACTGCTCGTCTGCAGTCCGCTCCCCACACTAGTAGAGAACAGACCTTTGATTCTCGGCCAAAATGGGCTCTAGTCCCGGAATTTTTTGCCCCCGGGACTAGAAATACCTTTAGTCCCGGTTGGTGGCTCCAACCGGGACTAAAGGTCCCTGCCCAACGGCTACTGCGCCAGACAGAGGTGGCAGGGACCTTTAGTCCCGGTTGGAGCCACCAACCGGGACTAAAGGTATACTTTTACTCCTGGTTTGTGGCTCCAACCGGGAGTAAAGGTCTACTCCCGGGTCGTGGCTGCGCCCGGGGTTGGAAAGTTACCTTTAGTCCCGATTGGATCTATCAACCGGGACTAAATGTTCTCCCTTTATAAATCGGCCGTCTCCTCCTTCCTCCCCGAGCCCGAGCTCAGCACATTTTGAAGCTCACTGCAGTAGTGTTCTTGCTTCCTCCCTCCCTCCATTGTTCCTCCATCCATTCTTCGATTCCTCCGTCGATTCTTCAGTTGTAAAGGTTACCAATCTCATACTCTCATTTTTTACCATTTTCTTATGCCATTTTATTCACTATATATATTTATGGTTCTTTATTGTGGTTTCTTTTCATTTGTAAGCAATTTGAGCTCAAAATCACTTTAAGCTTGCATATTTACATGAAAGAAGGTTAAAGTATATATAAATATAAAGTTAGAAAATAGTTAGAAAATTATAGCAAATCCTTACTAGTTGAACTTGCGGACCGTGTTCAGGTCGGCGAGGATGTTCTCTGCCGAGCGGTAACGGACGTCAAGGAGGAGCTTTGATTCTACGAGGGAGAGCGATAACGGTCGTGGAAGACCGTGTTCCCTTCCTCGTAGAATCGGAGCTCTTCCTTGACCAAGTACGGTGCCGTCCGGTGGAGAAATCCTCGCCGAGCTGATCACGTAAGCAAGGTCAACTAGTACGGATGGTTATTTATTCACATGTCCCGATATCGTCGTAGTAGTCTGTCAATCACCGTACCTAAACGTAGTATATATAAATAAAAACTTAGAAAATAGTTAGAAAATTATAGAAAATCCGTACTAGTTGAACTTGCGGACCGTGTTCAGCTCGGCAAGCATGTTCTCTGTCGAGCGGTAACGGACATCAAGGAGGAGCTTTGATTCTACGAGGGAGAGCGACAACGGTCGTGGGAGACCGTGTTCCCTTCCTCATAGAATCGGAGCTCTTCCTTGACCAAGTACGGTGCTGTCCGGTGGAGAAATGCTCGCCGAGATGATCACGTAAGCAAGGTCAACTAGTACGGATGGTTATTTATTCACACGTCCCGATATCGTCGTAGTAGTCTGTTATGTGTGTACATTCCCATTCTTCTGTTAATTTGCGGAAATATCATATGAATTACTTACCTGCCGCAGTAAAAGACGAGAACACAATGACCATTAAAAATATCATTGTTTAGAGATCTAGATAATTTTATAGTTTGTTAATTTTATTTGTTTATAAAAGAAGAAATTTATAGTGTATTAAAAAATGAGTATAGAGAGTAGATGGCAACTGCTTCCGGGTCCTCGGCCTCTCATGGGTTTCCAAAGCGACTTAGGCCGGGCCTTCCTCTCATTCCATGCGGCAAGTGTCGTGATGAGATGAAGATTGTGATGGAGTACCGAGTGAAGAAGGAGGGTCCCAACAAGGATCGTATCTTCTACAAGTGTCCGGATCGCAATGTGAGTTATTTTATCGTATTTAATGATTATGGTTAGTTTATACCTATTTTCATGATGGTTGTGATTAAAGTTCTAGTTTTTTGTTTTAATTTCAGTGGGATGGCAGTGGACGATGTTCAGGCTTCTACTGGGAGGAAGAGTATGTTGAACTCGTGCAAAAATATCTTGCACAACAGGCAGATACGGCGGCTAATGAGGCAGTGATCCAGCCGAAGAAGCCCAAAGATGTTGCACAATCGGGGGATCTGTCTGTTTTAGTTGAGATTGGTCGCGAAATCCTTGTGCTCCTGAAATGTATTTTAGCTTTAGTTCTTTTAGTGGTAGTTGGGATTGTCTACATTGTAGCGATGCTTTCATAAATTTGTATCTTTTGTGGTGGCACGCATGTTGTATAAATAATTAATTATGATCTAGGTTTTAATATGATATTTATGTCATGTAATGCAGATGAGCCGTCATTGGATGTATAATGCTGATCGCCGCTCACAAGAGTTCATTGACGGCGTGCATTCTTTATTACGTGCGGCCGAGACAAACAAACGCGACGGTTTCATGTGCTGCCCATGTGCCATATGTAAGAATACGGTGGAATATCCTTGCTCAAGGACTCTTCATTCACACTTGTTCAAGTCGGGTTTCATGCCAAACTATATTTGTTGGACAAAGCACGGAGAAACCGGTGTTGTAATGGAAGAAGATGAAGAAGAACAATGGGACGACAATGATATTATTCCTGATGGTGCGTGCTTCAATGATACTGCAATGGGAGAAGCTGAAGAAGAGGTAGCCGCAGAAGATGAGCCGGCTGATGATCTTTGTCAGGTCATTCGTGATGCACAAAGAGAATGTGAAAGTGAAAAGGAGAAGATCAAGTTCGAGCGGATGCTAGAAGATCACAAGAAATTGTTGTACCCAACTTGTGATGCAGGGCAGAAAAAGTTGGGAACCACACTAGAATTGCTGCAATGGAAGGCAAAGAATGGTGTATCTGACAAGGGATTTGGAGAGTTACTAAAAATCCAAAAGAAGATGCTTCCGAAGTACAATGAATTGCCCGCCACTACCTACGAAGCAAAACAAGTTGTCTGTCCTATGGGGCTAGAAATAGAGAAGATACATGCATGTCCTAATGACTGCATCCTATACCGTGGCAAAGAGTACGAGAAATTGGATGCATGCCCGGTATGCCATGCGTCGCGGTATAAGATCAGGCGAGATGACCCTGGTGATGTTGAGGGCGAACGTCCACGTAAGAAAATCCCTGCCAAGGTTATGTGGTATGCTCCTATAATACCACGCTTGAAACGTCTGTTCAGAAACAAAGAACATGCAAAATTGTTACGATGGCACAAAGAAGACCGTAAGGTAGACAATATGTTGAGACACCCTGCTGATGGGTCCCAGTGGAGAGCAATCGATAGAGAATTCCCGAGTTTGCAAATGACGCAAGAAACTTAAGGTTTGCTTTAAGTACAGATGGTATCAATCCTTTTGGAGAGCAGAACAGTAGTCATAGCACTTGGCCTGTTACTCTAAGTATCTACAACATTCCTCCTTGGTTATGCATGAAGCGGAAGTTCATTATGATGCCTGTGCTCATCCAAGGCCCGAAGCAACCTGGCAATGACATTGATGTGTACCTGAGACCACTTATTGATGAACTTCTCATTTTGTGGAATAAAGAAGGTGTACGTGTGTGGGATGAGTACAAACAGGAACACTTTGATCTGCGAGCATTGTTGTTCGTAACAATCAATGATTGGCCTGCTCTAAGTAATCTTTCAGGACAGTCAAACAAGGGATATAATGCATGCACACACTGCTTCGGTGATATTAGAGGTGTATTCTTGAAAAAATGTCGAAAGGTCGTGTACCTTGGCCATCATCGATTTCTTCCTGCAAATCACCCCGTAAGAAAGAAAGGTAAGCATTTTAAAGGGAAAGCAGACCACCTGACCAAGCCTCGCAACCGAACCGGTGAGGATGTACTCGATATGGTCAATGATGTGAAAGTCGTCTTTGGAAAAGGACATGGAAGCCAACCTATTCCGAAAGACGCTAACGGTCACGCACCCATGTGGAAGAAAAAGTCCATATTTTGGGACCTACCCTATTGGCAAGTCCTGGAGGTCCGTAGCTCGATCGACGTGATGCACCTGACGAAGAATCTTTGTGTGAACCTGCTAGGCTTTATGGGTGTGTATGGAAAGCCTAAGGACACATTTGAAGCACGACAGGACCTGCGTTGTTTGAGAGAAAGAGACAACCTGCATCCAGAGAAGACAGATGATGGACGCCATTACTTACGTCCTGCTAGCTACACTCTAAGCAAAGAGGAGAAGGAAATCATGTTTGAATGCTTAAACAACATCAAGGTACCATCTGGATTCTCCTCGAATATAAAGGGTATTATAAATGTGACAGAGAAGAAATTCTGTAACTTAAAGTCCCATGACTGTCACGTTCTCATGACGCAATTACTTCCAGTTGCATTAAGAGGAATTCTACCTCCAAATGTACGTCTAGCCACCGTAAAGCTATGTGCATTCCTCAATGCAATTTCTCAGAAGGCAATTGATCCAACTGATCTAGCTAAACTACAGAATGATGTGGTTCAATGTCTCGTCAGCTTTGAGTTAGTGTTCCCTCCTTCCTTCTTTGATATTATGACACACCTCCTAGTTCTACCTAGTCAAGGAGATTTTCACTCTCGGTCCTGTGTTCCTACACAACATGTTGCCCCTTAGAGAGATTCATGGGAGTCCTAAAGAAATATGTTCACAACCGTGCTCGCCCAGAAGGAAGCATCGCCAAGGGCTATGGAACAGAAGAGGTCATTGAGTTCTGTGTTGACTTTATTCCCTGACCTTGACTCGATTGGTGTTCCTGAATCGAGACATGAGGGGAGACTAAGCGGAAAGGGGACACTAGGGAGGAAAACATATATTGGTACGGATGATGATTATTTCAATAAAGCGCACTACACAGTTCTACAGAACTCCTCTTTGGTAGATCCGTATATTGAGACACACAAGGATCTCTTACGATCCGAGTTTCCAGGGAAGACTGAAGCTTGGATTACGCATAAGCACATGGAAACTTTCGGCGGTTGGTTGCGAAAAAAATGTCAAGGTGATGAGAGCATCCATGAGCAACTGTATTTATTGGCTATGCAACCATCATGGCATATCGTCACATACAAAGGGTACGAGATAAATGGGAACATATTCTACACAGTAGCCCAAGATAAAAGGAGTACCAACCAAAACAGTGGTGTCCGCATAGATGCCACAGACCCGAATGGGAATAAGCAGACATATTATGGACGCATAGATGAAATATGGGAACTAGAATATGCACCTACTTTGAAGATCCCATTGTTCAAGTGCCAATGGGTCAAGGTGACCGGAGGCGGAGTAACAGTAGACAACGAGTATGGAATGACAACAGTAGACCTTAGTAATATTGGGTACAAAGACGAACCATTCGTCCTTGCCAAGGATGTGAATCAGGTGTTCTATGTCAATGATATGTCTACCAAACCAAAAAGAGGGAAAAACGATAATGACTCAACCAAAGAGCCAAAGCGCCACATAGTTCTTTCAGGGAAAAGAGTCATCGTGGGAATTGAGGACAAGTCGGACATGTCAGAAGAATATGAAAAGGATGACCGAATTCCGCCCTTCAAAGTGAACAAAGACCCTAGCATCTTGGTAAATGATGAGGACACTCCATGGTTACGAAGCGATCATAACCAAGGGACATACGTAAAGAAGAAGTTCACTGCTGTGCCCACTTGATGATATAGTGATTTAATATAGTGTGTGTTTGAGATATTATGTAATAATTGTGAATTCAGATGTTTATTATGTCATATTTCAAATTAAATCAATGTTTGATTTGGTGGGATTTCTCTCTCAAAAAGGTAAATTAGGATACTGAGTGATGAAAAATTAAAATATTAACGTTAAAATGATGTGAAAACAAATTTCCTGTCCAAAACCAATAATTTTAATAATTTTAATTAAACACTACATTTTTGCATTAACGAAATAATAAATATTAGTTACATTATGTTTTATAATTCTAACAAAAAATAAAAAAAGTTAGGTTATCGATTTTTCCTATGTGCAATAAACAAAAATAAAATTCATATTTTTAACAAAATAATTTTATGCCTTTTATTTAATTTACTATGTATTTAATAAAAACTATTGCATTTCTATTGTATTTAACAAGACTATTGCTTAAAACAGGCGGGAAACGAAACTGCAGGCCACCTTTACTCCCGGGTGGGAAGCCCACCCGGGAGTAAAGGTGGGCTGCAGTTTCGTGGCCCGCCAAAAAAAAGCCTTTACTCCCGGTGCGTGTTACCAACCGGGAGTAAAGGTATACCTTTACTCCCGGTTGGTAACACGCACCGGGAGTAAAGGCACCTTTACTCCCGGTTGGTAATACGCACCGGGAGTAAAGGGTTTTTACTCCCGGTTGGTGGCTGGCACCGGGAGTAATTCTCCTCTGCTATATAACCTCCAGCGCCTGGCAGATCGATCTGCTCGTCTTCTTCCTCGTCGAACACCGCCGCCCTCTTCTTCGACCTCGCGCCGCGTCCGTTCGCCTTCCGTGACACCGGCGCCGCCGTCTTCTTCCTCGTGCGGCCTCCACCGCGCGCGCCCAGTGCCCCTCCTCCGCGCTTGCCCGTGGCCCTCCACCGCGCCCTCCTCCGCGCCCGAGGCCCTCCACCGCGCGTTGCCCCACCGCGCCGGCCCGAGGCCCTCCAGTACGTACACTGCCGAGCTTCGAGGTGATATATTCGTCGATCTCTTTGTACATTCGTCCGAGCCCTCCACTGCCGAGTTATAGATCACGTCGAAAACTACAACTTTGGTGTAAGCCATGTGTCAACGGTCGAGGTCGATTGAAAATTCCAAATTTTGAATCACAAAATCTATAGAAACTAAAAATGAATATTTGGAACTCTAAATGATTTTAAATAAAAACATATCTTAAGGCAAGTTTTGAATATTTGGAACTCTAAATGACAAGTATAATTAAGGATCACCAATGAAATTACTTTAGAAATTAATTAGATCGATGTAAATCCATGGCTTGTATAATAAACACGCTATATATTATTTGGAAACAACGCTACGAACCATCCGCTAATGATCCAGCCCATCAACCGCCATATATTCATCACTATATGATATGCCATTATTTCAAGATGCAGTTTCAATAGAAGAATTTTTTCTATCTTCATAGATCAATGTTTGTTAACGAAATTTTATCCAAATATATTCATGTAGGGTCTTTTTTTTTGAAGGATTTGTTGTAGGATATATAATGGTCAAATAGGAACTCAATTTTGATACCCAGTTTATAAACTAAGCGTTTTTTAGTTTATCAAAAATATCACATGTTTCTTCATTTGTGAACTTTGAATATACAGATATAATATATTAATGTTGCTAAAGTAATATGAGCATTACATATTTTTTTCCGGGAAGACTATCTTCAAACTTTATATCATAGCATCAGAGATCGCCTGTAGAAGAAGAAAATAAATTCTTATCATTTCGGAAATAGTAATGGTTATATGAGCAATAAGACACATATACTTACATTTCATAATGACTTATACTTATATTATTAACATAGAATTTTCTCATATGATGAATGACTACATGGTTGATCACATGGTACATAGGATCACAACATCACGCACCGACACCGCCCCGGCCCGCCTCACGTCGTCGTCGTCGTCAGCACGCCGGCTCGCCTCACGTCATCGTCGTCAGCACACCGGCCACCGCGCCGACACGTATATATACGTCATTTGTATTCATATGCATTTCGTCCATGCGTTTCTATGTATACGGCGGAGCACCGCCGCCCTCGTTCACCCATGTGTACAGACATATATACGGCGGAGTGGAGCACCGCCACTCTTGTCACACCGCCCTTTCTCGTGCCCTAATTCGCCCTAGTACCGACGTAGTTCGTCCTAGTGTGGCGAATTGCGTCCGTGATCGAGGGGCAAGATTTAATAATGCATATTGTTTGTAGATTTTACGCATGTAATAAGCAAAGATTTGACGTACTATATATTGGTTTTGTTTTTTGAAGCTAGATGGCCGACCCGAGAAATATGGATGAGGAGGAGTTGATGATGAATTTGATCAACACTGGCACTCAAGTTGCCGGCGATGATGGTGCTAAAAATAACGTGCAAGAGGATGTAGATGACGGGAGTCAGTACTTAGCTCTTGAACAAAATGAGCAACAACATATTGGCCAAGTATATATTTTTTATTATTAGCTATATATATATATATTATCATATGTCTTATGTGTGCTCATGACATTAAAAATAATGTTTATGTTTTGTAGCCCTCTGGATCGACATCAACAACTACAACGAAGAGTAAAAATGTTCGAGGTCCCAAAAAGCCATTGGAGGGTCGCTTCATCATCTCGGAGTTCAATGTGGATACAGGAGAACCGGGGGGGCCGAATAAAATGAAATTTGTGCACCACTGTGGTTACCTTGTACGGGACCGGCTCCCGATTAGTACCCGTGAATGGAAGAAGAAGACCAATGCTCCTCATATCAGTTTTGTCTCCGATCGTGACAAGGCGTTAATTTGGAATGATGTCTTGGTACATTTCACGCTCCAAACAGATGATTATGATGATATAATAGATGGTGATGAATTGAAGGAGCGAGTTAGGGATTGGGCAATGAAGAAGATGGCCACCCAGTTTCAGACTTGGAAGAAACACCTATACACGACGTATGTCAAGAAGAACATAGCACCAGATTTTACTGTCCCAGGCCCGATCTCAAAGCAGAGGCCCTATTGGGATGAGTTTGTACAGTACAAGACTTCAGAAGAGGGTGTGAGTCGGGTGATAAAGAACCAACGTAATGCCCAACAGAAGACATACCACCATACCTTGGGATCAGGTGGCTACCCGACTGCCATTAAGAAGTGGAACAAAATGGAAGCAGACCTTCTTGCCAAGGGTATCAGACCAGAATCACTCGAGTGGGGAGAACGTGCAAAGAATTGGTTTTTCGCTCATGGGGGAACACTAGACCAGGAGACAGGGAAGTGCGTTTATGGCGCAAGACTGCAAGAAGCAGCAGAAAGATTATTTTATGCTCAAAGAGCTACTGCTAGTGGTGCGTTCAGGCCCAACAGAGAGAAGGATGAGCTGACATACGCCATCGGGACTATTGAACATGGTGGCCGAACTAGAGGCAAAGGAAGTGTCTCGTGGGAGCATGGATTCCCTCAGGACAGACCTTCCTACAGAAGTCGCCAGAGAAAGAAGGAAGAAGAGGCACACCGGCTCCAGAGGTTGGAGGAAGCGGTGCGTGAAGCACAGGAGCGGGAAAAAAACCTTGAAGCGAGAATGCAGGAGGAAATCAAAAGGCAAGTGCAAATAGCAGTGAGTGCAAGCAAGCAGGCATCAGAGCCAGGAATCAACATTAGCCAATCTGTTCAGTTGAAAAGCAGCTGCGCTTCCACGGAGATACCAAATCAAGGGGACACAGGACTGCGCTTCCCTGTGGATGACGTCACTGAACCTTGTACAACGTGTGAGCTACACATTCCGAAGGAGAATTCCACAATCAAGGTGGCTATCGGTCTTGTTAATCCTATCGACCGAACCAAGACACCAAGGATTCATGGGAATATAATCCAAGAAGGATATGCCACCATCTCGGTAGATAAAGCTGAAAAAGGTTTTAGTGATTTGCCTCTTGACATTCCTGGAGGTGATGGCGAGAAGACTCTAGGAGAAGCGGAGAAGACATTCATTCTATGGCGCAAGCGCTACATCATCATTCTAGGGATGTCGGCTCCACCTCCTTCTGAACTACCTCACCATAGGTACGTGCGGATGAAAACACTACATCATTAATTTGTATTGGCTTAAATAATTAACAGTCTGCTCATAATAATATGTCATTCCTTTTTTTGTAGCAGATCCTCCCCCAACCTAAATCCAATTGTTCAATCGCCAGATCATCATAGTGCTCTGTACGATGACATTGTGTTGGAAGACGAGGCTGCATCCACACCCTCTCCAAGGAGGTCTCCAACGCCACAGCCGCCACCTCCAAGGAGGTCTCCAACGCCGCTGCCAACACCTCCAAGGAGGTCTCCAACGCCGCTGCCAACACCTCCAAGGAGGTCTCCAACGCCTCCCCCGCCCCCGCCTACCAAGAAGCCTAGCAAGAGGCCAGCCCCTCAAACGAAGAATCAGTCCCCGCCTGCAAAGAAAGCCACCGTGAAACCAAGGGCTATTCCCAAAATAATATCTGAAGAGAAGGAAGAAGGAACTGATGCATATAAAAAAGACATGTCTAGATTCTATGACAAACTTAAAATGAATCAAGAAGCAAGGAGAAACCCAGAGAAACCGTACTTCTTCGTAGCTCCGGATATTTTAAGAAAAAAGGTGACTTCTTACCAGCATCAACAGCGGGAATCTCGTAAGCCGTCCAAATCAACGTTATCAGACTATGACCGCACTCTCACCAAGTCAATTGAGGCGGCACAGAAAAAGAAGCGGGCAGGGAAAGGAGTTGCCCAACTCGGACAACAAGCGCACCAATCAATCCCCCCGCTAGTTGTTGGTAATGAATATGGTTCGAATTTAGGATTAATGCATCAGGCAAACATACCTCCGGATGTCGATTTGGATCACCTTGGTGAATTTCTTGATGAGACTGGTCTCGACCTTTACCAGATGTTTGGTGATGGAAACATTGAGAGTGCGGCGGAGGTTGATATTTGGAAGAAAAAATTTGTACTAGGCCAGAGTCTATACAACCCTCAAGCCTTATCTGATCTGGGGACGCAAATGTACCTGCTAAACAAGTGGTACATGCAGGCGTCTACCAGTGGAGACTTCTGCGTTGGTGTCAGAATTAGAGACGAACATTGGTTCCGTGGCGATGATGTTATGTATGTTGACTTTGCAGAATTTCATCAACTATGCCACCTTACCTCTCTGGACAAAGTTATCATTAGCTGCTATTGCCTGTAAGTAATAATTCTTTCGATCTATTATTAAACTCATCATATGTGTGTATATGCATATAAATTATCCTAACAAGTACTATATATATGCAGATTTACAATGACAGAGCTCAGAAAGGAAGGCTGCAATGAAATTGGTTTTGTTGATCCCCATATAGTATTCAAAGACCCAATTACTCCAATGACTAATTGGAAGTCTGAGTCAGAGAGTAACCTCATGAACTTCTTAGTGAACCAACGCCACAAGAAGGATATACTCTTTCCCTATAACTTCAAGTGAGTGTTAATCATGTCGATCATAGCCTTAATGGCTCATATGTTGATTCTAGTTAATTAATGAGTGTTATGCGTTATATCCTATAAACACATGCAGCAATCACTGGATATTGATGGACATCGATCTGGTGAAAAGTCACTTGATAATCTATGACTCGATGAGAAAACCACAACAAGACTACCAAGATATGATAGATATTATCCAGAGGTAATTTCGGGATCTCTAGCAACTATATATACACACAAACATGATGATTAACTATATCTGATGACGTGGCAAATTTTTTATTGGGCAGTGTTTGGAAAACCTTTATTGAGAAGCAACACATGGAAAAATGCAAAGCGCCACTGAATGTAATCCCATTGAAAGTAAGTCCCCTGAATCGCATCATCTTTATTAATTAAACATATAGCTTTCACCGGATCACCAGATTGGATGACAAATCTTTTTCTCGTAAAGTGGTGTCTGAGGCAGGAACAGGGGAACAACTACTGTGGTTACTATGTTTGCAAGTTTATCAAGGTGCTCTCCCAAAGAACTCCTACAGAGAGACTCAAAGTACGTTAAAAATACACTATATATTCATTTAATTATTATTATTGATTGTGTTACTATGTCTTTATATATATATATATGTACATATATTAATTTATTTTCCTTTAATTCAAACCTGTAGACTCGATGGTTGGAGGAAAAGGTCATACGGCAAGACCAAATCAAAGCAATTCAAGAGTCTATAGCCGGATTTTTTAATGAGCAGGTCATCGATTCCAAGGGCGAGTTCTACTTCGACCCAACACTGCCATTGAAGCCAAGCTAGAGGATGAGAAGAAACTTGTTATGTCACAACAACTATAATGCAATCTTTTGTAATATATGCACATGAAATAATATAATGTAAAATACACATATGCATGCATGCATGTAAATATATATATGATGCATGCATATATATATATATATATATATATATATATATATATATATATATATATATATATATATTTCTATGCTTGAATTGTGTGATTTAATACGTTCATTGTGCTTGAACCGAAACATACTATATGCGCATATAAATGTATAATTAGCAGCGTACAATACGACTTCGAAAACCTATTTTGAAAAGAAAACAAAAAAATGAAAAGGAAAGAAAAAAGAAAAAAAACCTTTAGTCCCGGTTCGTATTACCAACCGGGACTAAAGGTGCCGGCCATCGTGGCATGTCAGGAGGCACCTTTAGTCCCGGTTGGTGTTACCCACCGGGACTAAAGGTCCTCCTTTAGTCCCGGTTCCTGACCCGGGACTAAAGGACCCCCCCTTTAGTCCCGGATGCTTGCTCCCGGGTGGGGAACCGGGACTAGAGGGGGTTCCCCACCGGGAGTAAAGCTCGGTTCTCTACCAGTGCCACTCGGCATGCAGTGGCGGCAGCAGGAGTGTCCAGGCCCGACGCCGAGGCACATAGGATGCACGGCGGCGCTAGGTGCTCTTAGGCTCTGTGTCGCGCGTGGTTTGCCACTCCCCTCCCGCTATCGGCTGATGGCCGCTTGGCGGGCGGCCCTGCTAGCTGCTCTTGTGCGCGACTTCGCTTAGCGCTTTGCGTGGCCGGTGGTTCCCAATGCCGACCCTAGGGCAGGGCGAGCAGCCGGGGTAGACGCCCCAGGCCCCAAATGTCTTGGCACCATCTCAAGTATACGCTAGTGTATAAAAGTTCACACATATTATATTACTACTATACGTCATATGCAGAACTGCTCGGCACATGTAGGACCCAATTATCAGTTAGTAGATTTATTTTGAAATGACAATTGCACATTATATTTCCTTTTGTTTTGAATCTTTCAATATACTGCTTTATTGATTTGTAACTACATATATTATACACGCAGTGCACCAAAGACTGTAGAGATTTGGACATTATATTTCCAATGCAAGGGGAAGGATCGAGAAAATGAATTTGTTGATGTGCAGTTAGACAAAGCTGATGTCACATTTTAACTTGGCATGTTTTAAAGAACAGCTTGGGTACGGACCTAGGGACTTCATGTACTACAAGATGTGTTGTGGCAGGGATGTAGCAAAACTTGAAGCCATGGGTTATACACGAGATGCAGATACAGTGCTACGTATGAATGAGGCTGAGATCAGGTTAGTACCGTTGAAGGAGCAGGAACATGAGGTAGATGTCGCCATAATACCAATTAAGCAACCAAGGGAGAAGGGAAACAATGATGACACAAGTACACTTGAAAAACATTGATGCCTACAAAGCTGTGGCTAAAAAAGCTGCAATCAAAGGATCCAAAGAATGGTATGATTGTTCAATGATTCACTCATGCAAATTGTTATAACAAAGTGTTGCTCTAACAAGTGGTATTGTATTTTCATCATCACTCGTAGATTTAAGGGATGCCTTTAGGGATGAAACCATCAAAACATACAAGGAATGGCTAAGGCATACAGGCTGTCGTCGACACATGCGTAATTAAATATCTTTATTAATTTAAACATGTTTACTATTCTGCAAACAATAAAATAATTGTTAACATGTGTTGATTGCATTTTTTTTGTAGTATCATTATTGGAAGAAAATACAAATGATGATGACATAACTGAAGGGGAGCAAAATGATAGGCCGAGTCATGCTAGGAAACCAATAAATCTCGGAGATGGTATGTGCTGGTCCTTCCATTTTATATTTTATATTAAAAGCTCCTTTGCTGATCATGGATGTTCCATTATTTGTTAATGTTCAATTAGGAGAAAGTTCCAAAAAACATCGAAGAGGATGTCTCAAAGGTCTGACAGTAACCAACAAGAGAATTAGGAATCGGACTCAGAAATTAAAAATCGAATTTAATCCTAATCCTAGGCTGGGTGGCCCGATTTGTGAGAACCGTCGATCGTTCGTGGATGAGGTGGTAACGTTTACCGGGGAAAAGGCTCCAGTTATAGGAGTGAAAACATGGAAGGATGTGCACCCAACAGTCAAAAAGTCAATAGCAGATGACATACTGGTATGACACTATCTTTTTTTGTCCATATGTCTTGTTGTCACTAGCTGAAATTTTGTATTATATTTGTCTTTGCATTGGAACAGCTTAACTAGGACTTACAGAATGTTGAAGAACCTAAAGAAATGATATGGGCCATTACCAAGGAGAGGTACAAAGGATGGCGTGCTGCATTTAGTGCTACATAGAGGGCTTACCGCACTATCGCTGAAAGAATGAAACATAAGCCTGAAGATTTGGATAATGTTGAGTGGTACTACTTGATCCAGTACTTTGGAAGTGAGAAATTCTAGGTTTGTAAAATGGTTAATTATCCTTTTCTTTTTACAAATGATCAATTCAGTGTTTTAATCACATCATTTGTAAACCATTTATAGAAGAAGAGCACCAAGAACACTGAAAACCGTAAGAAGCAAAAGACACATCATCTCATGGGATCCTGTCGATGTTTTACCACCGGCAACCCGTCACGGGGTACCCGGGACAGTGATTTGTTCGGAGGGGTATTGGCGTTTGCAGGAACTCGATGGTAAACGCAGGGAGACAATGATTTATACTGGTTCGGCACGCCGGAAAGTCACGGCGCCCTACGTCCAGTCTGGTGTGGATAGTATATTGCGCCCTGCGCTATTTGTTGTGTTGCGAGGTATGTTGTGGTTATGTCTGTCGCTTATGTGTGTCTTTCCCGATCTAGGGACCCCTGCCCTCCTTTATATAGTCCAGGAGAGGCGGGAGTCCTAGTCGGTTACAAAGTAGAGATCCTAGTAGGATTACGTGTAACTAGTTCTAGTAGGATCACATGTAGGGAATCCTAGTTGGACTAGGTCTTCTTCTCTCTTCTCCGTGGGAAACCCCATGGGTCCCGTATCGACAAGCCCCCGAGCATCTCATGGATGAGCTTCGGAAGCCTTCTTGTTCTTCTTGGTCTTCGTTGAGTTGTTGTAAATCCGTTCGAGGTTCTTCTTGAAGTGAAACCTTGAGATGGTCTTCTTTGTCTTTTCTTTGGCTGATGTGCACTTTTGGATAAAAGTGCACTCAGTGAGTGTAGCCTCCGAGCCTCTTGCTTGTTGGGACAAGAAGCCAGAGGGTCCCTTTAGTCTTCTTGGTTGCTCCGAGTTCTTTTTCGGTGGGTGCAATTTTTCGTAAAAATTGCACTCACTGAGTGTAGCCCCCGAGCCTCTTGCTTTTGCTTGCAAAAGTTGGAGGGTCCAGATTCTTGTCTTCAAAATTTTTTTGGGGTTATGTATCCCGCAGCCCCCGAGCCTTCTCCGAGTACTTTTCTTTAGAATAGAAATCGGATGAAGGGTCTTGATGTGTTGTTTTTGTTATAGTCTTGAGTACTTGTATTCTTGGTCTTTCATCCTTGAATTCGAGCCCCCGAGCGTAGTTGAAGCGAATGCCGAGCCCCCGAGCTTAGTTTTTTGACTAAGCCGTGATGCTCTTCCGAGTTGTTTTTTATTCAACGAGGTCGTTTCTAGACTTCTCTGGTTCTTGATGTCCCTCTTCCAGGTTATTTGCACTTTGTCTAGGTTCTTTCTGAATTTATATGTACCTCATCCGGGTTGTTTTTTTTATCAATCCGGGTTCTTTCTGAAATGTTCTTCCAGGTTGTTTTTGATTCATCCGGGTTCTTTCTGATCTTGTCTTGGTTCTTGCCGCACCTCTTCCAGGTTGTTTGCACTTCGTCCAGGTCCTTTCTGAACTTGTATGTACCTCATCCGGGTTGTTTTCTGATCAATCCGGGTTCTTTCTGAATTTGTCTTGGTACTTGCAGCACCTCTTCGGGGTTGTTTGCGTTTTGTCCAGGTTCTTTCTGAACTTGTATGTACCTCATCCGGGTTGTTTTTTGATCAATCCGGGTTCTTTCTGAATTTGTCTTGGTACTTGCAGCACCTCTTCGGGGTTGTTTGCGCTTCGTCTAGGTTCTTTCTGAACTTGTATGTACCTCATCCGGGTTGTTTTCTGATCAATCCAGGTTCTTTTGTGAATTTGTCTTGGTACTTGCAGCACCTCTTCGGGGTTGTTTGCGCTTCGTCCAGGTTCTTTCTGAATTTGTATGTACCTCATCCGGGTTGTTTTCTGATCAATCTGGGTTGTTTCTGGACTAGCTCTCAGGAGCGTGTTTTCCTGATCTTATGGTACCGATGTAGCTCCCCTACATGTTAAACATAAAAATATGTTGTAAATGACATTCCGGATATGAAGTGGGGAGCATGTCCCATATTTGAATAATCAATCAGGGGCGGCCCCTGCATTATGAAATGCATATAAACTTTTTGCGTCTTGCTTTTGCTAGGCCATGCAAATTCCTCAGGTAGTGTCCTGTTACGTTTAAGCACTTGAATCTCTAGCGTATGGTTTAGAGGTTCATGACGTGACCATGTGAGCCTGGCACTCGGTTCGTGACCGTCCATGTGAGTAGACAAGCTTCACGGATTAAGGCGTGTTGTACCTGAGGAATTTGGCGACTGTTAAGAGAAGACCTAGAGCACTATGTTTGCTCGCATGATGATTTTTTGTGTCTTCCCTTGCTAGGTCAGTTAATTTTCTAGGTAGTAGCCTGTTACGTTTAAGCACTTGAATCTCGCGTATGGTTCAGAGGTTCATTGACGTGACCACCCGTATGGTTCAGAGGTTCTTTGACGTGACCATCCGTATGGTTTAGAGGTTCATTGACGTGACCATCCAATCCAGAAAACAAGCTTCATGAATTAAGGCTTACTGTCCGAGTAAATTAACAGCCGTTAAGGGGAGGTGATATGGCCACAGAGGCATACGAATAATATCCGAAATGTATTTTAAAAATTAAAAGCGTCACTTAGCTTGGTTCATGGCCGAGTTGTGATCGGCGCGTCGTAGTAGCCGATGTTGGTGAAGTAAATCAGCCAGCTGATTGGCTCGTCGAGCATCCAAAACGTATCGCCGAGTACTCGAAAAGCCGTCATCAAGTACCCAGAAGCCATTGTCGAGTACCCGAAACCTCATGCACTCGGACGGAGTTGATGTAGTCGCCGATGTAGTCGGACAATCTTAAAGTAGCCGGACAACCTGAACAGTAGACGGACAGCTTGGACGGCTTGATGCAATCGAACGGGTACGCGGAGCCGTAGTGGAACAGGGGTAGTCGGCGCAGCAGAGTAGTCGGAGTAGCGGAGTAGTCGGTCACCGCAGCCAACTAGTCGGTTATTAGAGTCAGGCACCATCCAATAGTTGAACTCGGCGGTGTGAGACAGTTGCTTGTACGATCCGGTGCATATGTGCATGCAAATAGCTTCGATTGCTAGCTTGTTTGCGTCATCTGACATGCCTTAATGGTACGTGTATGCCTGATGCCCATATGCATGCACTCGAGCGTAGTTGATGCTGGCCGATCCAAATCTGGCTTTCTAAGAGATGCATTGGACTCGGATGGACTGCGGCGTGCTGTGCAGAGACTCTGGACCCACGGAGGCGACGGTTGCACAGGATACTATTCGGTACTGCCGTTGAGGCCTGGAACTCGAGCAGGATAGGGTCGTCGTCATCCCGCATGACTTCTGGCGTCCTGTTGCTAGTTGAGAGATGTGACGAGACATCGCATTCCCTAGGAGATTATCGTTGTTGTGATAATCCGAATTACCATGAACAACGCTGATGATGACCGTGAGAACGGCGAGTTGTCGACCAGGGCCGACGAGTGTTGCAACGAATCTTGATTTTGAGGTCCACCGAGCTCTCGAACGCAAAGCGCCGAGGTCCCCTACCTGGCGCGCCAGCTGTCGATGTTTTACCACCGGCAACCCGTCACGGGGTACCCGGGACGGTGATTTGTTCGGAGGGGTATCGGCGTTTGCAGGAACTCGATGGTAAACGCAGGGAGACAATGATTTATATTGGTTCGGCACGCCGGAAAGTCACGGCGCCCTACGTCTGTCGATGTTTTACCACCGGCAACCCGTCACGGGGTACCCGGGACGGTGATTTGTTCGGAGGGGTATCGGCGTTTGCAGGAACTCGATGGTAAACGCAGGGAGACAATGATTTATACTGGTTCGGCACGCCGGAAAGTCACGGCGCCCTACGTCTAGTCTGGTGTGGATAGTATATTGTACCCTACGCTATTTGTTGTGTTGAGAGGTATGTTGTGGTTATGTCTGTCGCTTATGTGTGTCTTTCCCGATCTAGGGACCCCTGCCCTCCTTTATATAGTCCAGGAGAGGCGGGAGTCCTAGTCGGTTACAAAGTAGAGATCCTAGTAGGATTACGTGTAACTAGTTCTAGTAGGATCACATGTAGGGAATCCTAGTTGGACTAGGTCTTCTTCTCTCTTCTCCGTGGGAAACCCCATGGGTCCCGTATCGACAGATCCAAACCATTTTCCCAAATAAGCTATGATCAGGTAATTGACAAGGTTTATTGACTTAGTTATTTTTTTACAACAGTCAATATCTCATACTACATGTGTTGCCATCTCAGAGAGACCCGACAACCGGTGAGGAGCCTGCTGATTTGGATCTTTGGATGGCTACTCACACCAAGGGAGGGGAATGGTCAAACCCAGATACAAAGAAAGTATATGTGAGTGATAAATATATATATATTGTTCTGACTTTACAATTGGTTCATGCTTCATAAAATTTTGGAACACTTCTAATTTTAATCCTTCTAATGTGTTAATTTTGTTTCGCTTAGGACAATGCTTGTGTCAAAATTTATGAGGCAGGATTATTGAAAGATAAACTTCTTACAGTTGAAGAAGAAAATGCAATTTTCCAGAAACACTACAAAGAAACCACAGGAACCGAAACGTACAGATGTCATGGTCTTGGATATATGGCGAAATATCCAACACGAATGGCTCTATTGAATGAGAGAGAAGAGAATTTAGCCCGTAGGTCAGCTGCAGCCCTACAACACCGAGAGGAGGTTGAAGATGTAAAACAAAAATTTGCAAATGAAGTTGTTGCAAGGGAAAGAGATAAGGAAGAAAGTATCCAACAAATGCATGAACTTAGAGAAGAACTTCGTTTGCAAGTTGCACTGCTGCAGGTAGTAAATATATTATATGCTTGTCTTTTGTCGATTTTTCCCCTAATGTTGCTTGCCTTTTATATCATGCAGGCTAACCTAGGAACCACCACCTGTTCATAGCCTCCAAATAGCGCAACTGTGGGCATGAATGACATCACACCACCACGTATAGAAGATGAAGAACAAGAGGTAATAAAAATGCAGCATGTCAACATACCAAATGCATGCCCTTGCAATACACCAAATGAATGATTAGAATATGCCCCCAAAGTAATGTCTCTGCAGATTGGTTTACTGTAGCATGCAGTTCTCTGGGATGAGCCCATGTCGGTTGAAGATTGCTTTACTTTCGGCGTATAGTAATTATAAGTATTTGAAAACAACATATTATTATTTCTATTGAATACAATTTTGTAGGAAACTCATAACTTTTGCCTCTTGCATAGATCAACAATATTGCAAATTAATTACTAAGTAGTATATATCAGCAATGCTGCAAATTCAGAAGTTTTGCCTGTTGCATTTAGAGATTCTGCTACAGTTGTCATTCAACATCATTTTTTTTTTGCATTTGAACATATGTGTATTAATGCACAGTGTTGTTATTATTTTATATGTTGGCAGGTTCTACTGGCAAACGTGATGACCATAGTAAAAGAAGTTGATCCACCTACTCTCGCACCACAGCTAATACTACTTTAACAAGAAATATTTTTTCAACAGACACCAGCAACCTAGCAGCAGGTTTAAATTCATCACAAGAACCGATATGGCCTTCCGCAAAAACTCGCCCTCAAAAGAAAAAGCTACAGGTATGAATGGCTATATGTGAAATCTGTTTGTTCATTTTAATCAAATTCTGTGCCGCATATTGGAAATGGTAGGTGAGTCGTATATGCTATATATATTGTTAGCAATACTTTGAGTTTCAGACTCATTATGATCCTGCCTAATCATGAAAAAACTGCTACTATACATTGACTAATTATGTTACGGCTTATAAAATGTAGGCAAGCTAGGAGAGCCAAAATAATTAAAGTACTATGGAATATGCCTGCGAGCGTGCTTGTGCTAATGGAACATCATGAGATGAATAAGTGAAGCAGTACTTCGAGTGAATGCAGATCAATTTGTTTTTTTATTGCAAGCATAGTTTAAGACTTGTAACTTGAGAGGATATTTTGGTTATTGCAAACATATTTATTCTGTTCAGACATAAATTTCTAGTTATTGAATTATTGATTTCATATATGTGTGTTGATGATTGAATTTTTTTCTTTAATTCTGTTATATTTGTGTTGCAAATATATACAAATGTCAAGCGACATAGGCGTACACAACAAAAATCCCCTCATTGCAATAAACTGATATGCATTAATTGTTGTTTGTCACAATAGACAATATTGCAACGTAGGTTGTGCGATGCCATAAGACTTAGTAACCACAACAATGTGTCGTTGCAATACCACTTATGTGCAACCAAAAATTTGCATGGCAACATAAGTTATTGCAAGGAAACATTGTTCGTCGCAATTACGGATATAGCCACCAAATGATTTTTGTTGCAGAAGATTTTATTGCAATGGAACATAGTGCATGGCAATTAGTTCTATTCCCACGAAGCAATGGCGTTGCAATATTGTCCCGTTCTTGCAACATAATGTTTGGTGGCAATATAGTCTATTGCCACAATGTGTGTCGTGGCAACAATTACTAATTCAACAATGCTATTGGTTGCAATATCTCCTATTGCTACTATATCATGAGTGGCATTTGTTTTTTGTGCTCGTTGCGAAAGTCAAAGCATCGCAACACAACAAAATTGAGTCACAATAACATGCAACATATATAAATGCCATGACTCACAACGAAACCAACTTCGAAGCATTTGTTATGTATTGCAACCAAAACACCCATATTGCAACCATTCTTAGGCGTGGCTTTAGGGTAAAAACCTTGTAGTGGTTGTTGCAAGTTCAACAAAATTTATTAGATACATGCAAACAAGACGAGTTGGGTTTACCACAGATCAAAGCCACTCATGACTACTGATACTGCAAACAAATGCACATAGATCGCTACGACACTCAAAACTATGGAAGACACGTTTTCTATCCGACGCATTCAAATATATGGTGGAAGGACTTTCTTACGTGCACAATAGAATTTCAACACCTATGGCTACTCTGTTCTGCATTTAGGCCAGGCTTGCTCCTCTCAAAGAAACATTGCGCGGTTGTCGATAGCGATGTGATGAGTTGGGTTCAACACAGATCAAAGCCACTCTTGACTACTACTACCACTACTGATATGTTTTTGGTTCACCAAACCGAGGCACAAAGCAACCCTTGCGCGGTTGGATTGAGATATGTCCGGCCTGTTTAGGTTTACAATGCTCGGACCATCACATGCGCACAAAGATAATGGTTGTTGACGCTCGTTAACACCAATTATAAACTATCAACATAACCTGTATATATACTTAATTCCATCACCAATTATAGGGTTTGATTCTGACAAGTTCTACGAGTTTTGGTGCTCTCACTTGTCTCGTAGGATATTTAATTTTTCACAGAACAAAATTATCTCAAATGGTGAACTGGAGTGCAGCATTGCGAAGAGCTCGTTGAGATGATCAAAATGGATATATTATTTGCTATATTTAGAGCTTGGAATGAAAAGATATAAATTTTGCAAATAAAAGAAAAACTCCACATCATGAGTTGCGGGATTAATTGGGCCCAATTCAGAATTTGGCCCAAAAAGGCCATGTGTATTTTAATGAGATATGATGGAAAGTTTAGTACCAATGAGGCTAACTAAGAGGGGGAGGGTGCCAAGCGCCCCCATATATAGCAGCCCCTACCCCACTCCCCAGAGCCATCCTGAAATCCTAATTTATATCCTCATCTTAGGATCAGGGCATCAAGAGAGATTAGTCCTCTAGTTAGGATATATTCTTGTACACAATAGAGAGAGAGAGAGAGAGAGTAAGAGAAGCGTTTGGAGATAGTGCCGGCCTATCGATGCTACCTCTATGGCTTGTACTTTGGTGGATCTAGGCTTCTCCAAGTCTATATTTGAGATACTTCTGATAATTAATTTCTATTTAAAATAAGTTTTGTGCTCTTTTGTTTATGGGTTCACAATTCTTTTGAGTGCTATAGTCCTTGTTAGGCCTCTGGATTAGTGTAACGCCCTAGGTGTTAAGCGTGCATTTAACCTTGACATTGCATGATCACAATCATCATTGAGCATTCATGAGCATAAGCATATCATGTATTCTATCTATGTTGGCTTATATTGCATGTATTGTTACTTAATTGCCTTACTTGTGTTAGGGTTTCCTTGTAACCAATGTATGAAATGTGTGTGGAACCTTGGGAATACCTTTAAAATGTTTAGAATGTCATAAGGAACAACTTTGGTATTCATGACTAAGGCTAGTTTAGTCTCTAAGTCCTAGTTATGGTGTATGACATCAAATTTAAGTTGTATGTTTGACCTAGTTTGAACTATGTCATAGAGTCTTTACATGGAAAAGCACCCTTAAGCAAAGTTGTAGTATTTGAGTAGAGCAACAACTTTTATTTTTGGGCCATGAGCTAATTCAGAGCATAGCTTGGTCTTTTTGAGCTCACAAAAATAAAAAAAAACACAATTTTCAACACTTAGAAAATTTTCTAAGTCCTTTAGGATTTTCAGTTTGATTGGCCCAACTTTGGGATGATTTTACTTACTAACAATTGAGAATTAGGCCTTGATCTTTTAAGAGAAGTTGAAGATGGTATGTAGGGCTACGAATTTGGTTAAGGAAGATTTCATTGATGATCCATGGATTAGGAGATTAAGGACCTCAAAAACACACTGTCAGGCTCGGGTCGCAGGCCTAATGGCCAAAATCGGCCTGGCCATCATGGCCGACCGCCGTTAGACTCTGGCCGCCGCATGGAGGCTACGCGTCGCCGATGTCCTGCCCAGTCAGGCCACGTCGAGCCTCAAGATGCCACTTCACGCCCGCACTCGCCCGCTCTCTCCAGTGCATTCATTTCCTTCCCTTACTTCCTCCTTCGCTCTTGCCTCCGTCCGCAGCAGCCACCGCAACACTGAGCTCATCGCCGTCGCCATTGCCGGCCCCTAGCTCGCACCGCATCACTCCTCCGCCACCGCAGCAGCTTCGTCGTGAACCCACCGCATCACCGCAACCGCATTACTTGCTAGCCACGCTCAGCCACACCATCGTTTCACCACCGTGTCCCATCGCAGTGGCCGGGCCGTCTCTGACCGTCGCGGGTCACGCTAGTAGGTGCGCTAGCATCGTCGTAGACTATAGAATCTTGGCCGAACCCTAGATTGAGCCATCATGGCTAGCTCTGGTGCCTCGCCGTTGACCCGCTCTGCCGCACCGCCATGAATGCCACCGTCGTTGTTAGCTCTGACAATAGATCCTACTAGCTAGCTCATTATGTGCGGGGAGGTCATGGGGATTACTGTAGTGCCGGTGCCATCGTTGGAGAAGCTCGCCGTTGGTGAACTCCGGCCATCCTGCGCCGCTCCCCTGTTTTCATGTCACTGAGACACGGGCCGTCTGATTCGTGGACCCCTCCTGTCAGTGACTCAGATAGTGAAAAGCTAGTTCATTTATTTTTAGATTTGTATGCAACTTTGAAAAATCATAAGTGGAGTTCTAGAGGTCCAATTTTTGTGAACCAAATTTTGTTGTAATCCACATGAAGTGTAGTATTTTGTAAAAATATGAAATGTATAGTTTTTGATATTTTTCTTGGTGATTAAAATGTATTTAAATAAGTGCTTTTTGAATGTTAGTAAACTTGTAAATTAGATATCTTGAGCTAGAAAAATGATAAAATTGTGATTCCAATTTTTTTGGTCTTGTGTTGACATGATCTAGCTAGGAAAAATAATAAACTTGCTGTAAACTTAATTTAAGTAGGGTCTTTCTATTTATCTATTAATAAATGGCATTTTCTAAGGAAAATTGTAGGGATAAAAATATGCAACATATTGATATGCAAATTTTTGTACAGTAGTATGGCACTAGTATGAATCTAGGAAAAATATATAATCTATTGTTTGACACTTTTATATAGGGTTTACTATTTTCACTAAAATAGGCCTTGCTAGCTTGTCATTTTTGTAAAGGATGTTATACTTGGTTCAATGGAATGGAAATTTTACAGTAGTCTTTTGAGAGCACTTGAGAGCACTTGGAAGACACAGTAAGTTTCTTAGAATTTATTGTGCACATTTGGTATATGTTCGTTATTTTCCCTAATTATCTAATTAAATTAATAAAGGCATTCAAATGAATAGTTTGGGCTGTACCATTATGTTTTATTGAGTGTATTTGGTATTCTTGAACTGTTGGTATACTTGGTGATGTCAAATTTTGAATGCTTACATGTAGCAAAAATATTGTTGCTTTATAATTTGAGTTAGAAGGGTTTTTGGACAGAATCTATGGTTTGGTATGTTGCATAGTGAAAATGATGTTTGTTGTAGAAATGGTTAATAACAAAGTTGTAGGGAACTTCTTCATATATCTTGTGTTAAAATTTCAGGGCAATAGACCAAAGAGTTTAGGAGTTATAGCTGTTTAAAGTTAGTTTCCCGAAATACTTGTTCTCTAGAATTTCTGGACAACACTGGATAGATTGCCTATTTTGGTTAGGGTAGAATGTGAATTAGCGTTTCGTGATTAAATAAGAGTTGTAGACAATTTTATAATCTTTCCAGAAAGTCTAAGGTCAAAACATTTGGATAAGTATAACTTCAGTTATGATGTGAATTGTAACTGCCATGTGTAGTTTAGACGTTGCATTGTGTGAAATTTGTAAGTAGATAGAGAAGAGATATGCACCTACTCAGTTAGCATGGAGTTAGCACTTCTATCATGGTGTAACTTAACATCATTATCGCAGCATGTACCTTTCCATATCACATCATCTATGATCCTTCGTATGCATTTATGAGACTTACTTATGCATATGCATGCAATAGGTGCCACCGAGGAGATCACGTTGGGGGAGCTCGACATTGATCCATAGGTGGAGGGTCAGGAAGTGCAGCACCAGGAGGTTCTCAGAGAAGGAGAGCCTAAAGCCGATCACCTTCTGGAGTGCCCCGATCATAAGCCAGCAACATTCATGAAAAGGCAAGCCCCAGAGCATTATAAGTCTCCCTACTTTATTAATTTCACCTAAAGTTATTCATATTGATGCATTATGTGACAGGAGTTGTTTGGAAACACTTGTTGCATATTACCTTTCCTTGACTAGAAATATCTACCATGAATCCTATTTAAGTCCAGGAATGTTTATCATGCTTAGCTATGCTTAGACCGGTAGAAGTCGGGTGATTTCCTATCACCTATGAGCTATAGGTGATAACTTGATCATGGTTGGCTATATTGTGCTATCGTGGAACATAACCGGGTATTGTTGAATAAATGGAGACTAGGTGGAGTCTTATGTTGTGGTATCATAGTGATTCTGTCTGTGTTGTTTAAGGACCAGCCGTTGGAGGTCATCTTGTCATGTTGAATGCATGCCTCTCACATAGTTGGCCAGATAAGTCGTTCCGACCACGAAGCCAAGTAGCTCAACTTAGGCTGGGGACATGAGCAGTTAAAGTGTGCACCCTGGAAGTAGTAAGGATGTGCGGAGAGCCAATGGTGTAAGCCCAAGGGCGGGTTAGAGTCCTGAGCACCCTTGATAGATTGGTTGTATCTTTGAGGGTGCGGCACTGGTCCTACCCGCGATTGTACTTGAGTTGTCCCAAAGGTGACCTGATGCGACCCCGACATGAGAAGTATGGGTGTGTGTTAGGAATAATTCCCCAGCTAGGTAGGAATTGATTCGAATCACCGTCTCTCCCAGATAATGAGAACTTGACTTGAGTTCCTTCATCGTAGTAATTTATGTAAGTGTGGTTATGAGATTATGCAAGAACTCAATTGGATATGATTATTATTGTGATGACTTAATGGTACCAACATGTTTGGCATAGGATAGTTGCTAATCTAGTATGAGATAGGATTAATAACTAGCGATTCACAATTAAAGATATGTTGGATAACTTATGCTTTTTCTACAAATAATGTTTACCAGCTCTACTTATAAAGCCTTGCTTACTCCTTGATGTCTTAGTATATTAGTTGGACGGGTAAGTCTAGCTGAGTACCTTCTCGTACTTAGGGTTTTATTCCCATTGTTGTAGATAATGTTATGTATCATGACTACTGCAAGAACTACCTTGCTCCTATAGTGGATGAGGACTAGGACAATGGGCAATGGTCATTCTGTATATCATCTCACCCTTGTGCTTTTGGTTGGAGATGACTACGAAACTGGCTTTGTATTAAACCATGTGTGATGTTGATGTTAAACTACTTTGCTTCCGGTACTTTCAAACTTGGTTTGTAATACTTATTCAAACTCCAATGTATGAGACATATTTGTGAACTGTGATGTAACATGTGACTAGTTGTGTTGAATCTCTATGATCTTGGTTTGTATGTTGGTTGTTTGAGATCCTTCGTGATTTCATTGGACTACCGGGTTTATATGGGCTCAAGTATAACGGTTCGACCGCTTTGGTGATTGCTATTATTACTTGTGCTCTTATAAATTGGACGGTTCTGTGATAGCTGGCATCAGAGCAAGGATTCGACATTAAACTTGCCATATGTGTATTTAAAAACAAAGGTTTTGTGTTATAAAAATCTAAAGTGTGCTAGTGGTCATCTCCTTTATGCCCAGTTAAGGACTTTTAGGTGGCTATTTAAGTACTGACATGGGTTTTTTTTTACTTTCATCGTCCATACAGCGTGCTATTGTATGGATGCCATTCACTTGAGTGGTACTGTATGGATCAAATGCCTCTACACAAAGGTAAGAAGGTAAATTGATGAGTGGCATGACTGCAAGATGTGAGCGTGTGGTCGGGGAGAGCTAGTTTTGATATGGCCGTATATGCATGCTTGCATGTGTGTATGGTGCGTATTTAGCTGTGAGTATAAATTATCATTGGGTAGCTTTGATACGGAAGTATATGTATGGGTATACATATATGGAAGTATTTAGTTGCAACCTAGAGCCTAGATTTACATTTCTGTACTTATATCTGTTGGGTTGGGCTGAAATGAAATTTCTACAGGTACACTAACACCGAAACGTGTAGCTCGTTTAGTTATGATTATATTGAGAGAACGTATGTATGCCACTGCATATGTTATTAGGAATTATTTTTCTAAGTTTGTGAGGACGTACGGAACGAGCATACATCATGGTGCATTATCCCTTCATGTTCTTGCATTGTTTCCCTATTAAATGATCTTATGGTTAAGTAACTCATATCTATCATCGTGTTGTCTCATTGAAGTGTAACCTTTTGTTACAGATGGTAGCCCCAGGAGCCCCTATCGCTAGCGACACCTTTCTGGTATTGTTTGGGACACCCACCTTACTGTGGCGGGTGCTGAACTCTATCGAGTACGTGGAACCGCCTTGCTACTTTTGGAGTGAAGTGGTGACTGAAGGACAGAGGTGGTATGATGTGCGAGTCACTGTCGCAGCCCGTGAGGACAATCCTAAGTGGCAGGGATGGAGTGTAGAGTCAGATGGACAGACCCCGTGGGAAGGTGCCTAAGTGGTCGCATTTGAGGTTCTTAGTGAGATTTGTCAGGAATTTGGAGATGAGCTTGTAAATGCACCAGTTGGATGTTTTCCCCATGTGGATGCATCACAGACCATTTGGGCCCAGCATGGCGGTAATGCTTTAGTCAGAGATAGGGATGAAAGAGCTAGAAGCAATAATGCTGCAATGAGTGCTATGTATGCAGCATGAGGATGTTTTGTTCACACCAAGATAGCTACATCAATTGCATGCTAGAGCTCCAAAGAGCATAGGCCGCACAACCTAGGATGCGAGCACATGTGTGCAGGCACCGAAGGGCAGTTAGGGTAGCCCAGCATGAAATAGATAACTTCAGGATAGCCTTAGCAGCTCATCGGAGGTAGTTTGGCCTTGCAGTGGCAAAGAGAAATGCAGCGAGGGATGAATTATAGGGCGTCCATGCTGAGCGGGATGAGGTCATTCATCTTGCTAAAAATAGAGAGGCAGCTAGGATTAGGACAACATTCCAGGATGCTAGGCAGGCCACTGAGTTTGAGCGCATGGAGCAGGAGCTCGTTTGCCAGATCAAGGAGCTTCAGATTGATGTTCATCGCCTCAATAATATAATCAACCCAATTATTCCTCCAGCTCCAGTGGTGGAAGAAGAGCCTAATGTGTTGATTGCTGAGGATGATGGCATAGAGATGGATGTTGAGGAAGAAGAGCCCAAAGATGAAGAGGTGGAGCCATGGGAGGACGACCACGGTGATGGTGTGTCCGACGTTAATAGCGACCACTCCTAGGAGTAGATTAGCTGTAGTAGTTGCGAGCTTGATGTCTTAGCTCTTTATTCTCGATCTTTATGTAAGGAACTCGTAACGTAGGTCTCAATTTCATGATGTACCCTTGTGAGGTTATTGGAACTATGCATGTACTACTTGTGACAATTGCACCATTTAATGGATTACTAGTTGTGTTTGACATAAAAATTTGGCATGTATGGAACATGTGGCGAGCACGATAAGTGATCATTTGGTGATTTTATGTTATGGAAATGAATTATTGTGCCTCTGTGTTATTGTATGAATTTACGATTCTCTCCAGTAATTACAATATGGCATGATTATACAATTCTTCTGCAATCTCTTGGCATCATCCAATAATCACTTGTTGCAATTTCGCAGATGACGTGCACTCGTAGGGGAGCTAGGTGGTGATGATGCGGGTGGTAGTGATGGCCATGGCAATGGCAATGAGGATCTTCCCCCACCACCGCATCCTACCCTAGCAGAGATGATGGCTCAACTCATGGAGACTCAACGTTCCATGGGTGAAGTGTTGCGCAGTCTCGCGCAGAATATTGGCCAAGGATGTGGAAGAGACCAGCATCAAGGACCTAAACCTAACTAATTCAGGACTTTCTTGACACCAAGCCTCCTATTTTTAAGGAAGCAGAAGAACCATTGTAGTCAGATGAGTGGTTGAATACAATTGAATAGAAGTTCTGTCTTTTGAGGCTCACTGAGCATCTAAAGACAGAATATGCATCACACCAACTACATGGACCTATGGGCATATGGTGGAGTCATCATCGATCCACTTTGCCTAAAGATGCACAAATCACCTAGAATCAATTCAAGGTTGCATTTAGGGGACATTATATTCCCCCAGGTCTGATGAGTATGAAGCATACAGAATTCATGAGGCTGATGTAGGGTACTAAGAGTCTAACTGAGTATCTGCATGCCTTTAACAACTTGTCAAGGTATGCCATAGAGTTTGTGGATACTGATACAAAGAAGATTGCTAGTTTCAAAAGGGGACTTAGCCCAAAGCTGATGAAGACACTAGCTAACAACAAAAGTGCTACTTTTCAATGAGTTTGTTAGTGATGCATTAACCCAAGATAATCATAACAACATCTATACAACATCCAAGAATCGCAAGAGAGCTTTTGAAGCAGGTGTATCCCAGTCAATAGCTCCTACCACTGTGAGACCCCAGTTCTGACCTCCTGCTCCAAAGTATAGACCACCTCAGAAGAAGGCATAGCCTAGTCAGAACTAGAAGGTATATCGCAAGGCCTACTCCATTGCCCTACCAAAGGGTAGCACTAGACAAGGCAGCTCCAATGTTCCACCTAGCAGTATGCCATGCTGGAACTATAATAAGACGGGCCATTGGTTAAGAAATTGCCCTTATCCCAAGAAGAAGAACAACCAGAAGAAAGGCAACTCTAATGGACATCAGGGACATGTGCACTATACCACCATGGAAGAGATTCCCTCTGGTGAAGTTGTCATGGCTAGTATGTTTCTTATGAATCATCATCCTACGATTGTTTTATTTGATTCTGGAGCTTCACATTCATTCATGAGTCCAACTTTTGCATCCAAGTATGATCAGAAAATAGTTGTAGTTGACAAGGGTGGTTATTGTATAAGTGCTGCTGGGAGTAACATTTCCACCAATTAGATAGTTCAAGATGTACGTATCCAAATAAGTGAACAAGAGTATACTGCAAATTTAGTGATATTATTGGGATTGGGTATAGATGTGATCTTGGGTATGAATTGGATGTAGAACCATGGTGTACTTATCGATACGTCAACTAGAACCATTATGTTGAGAGACCCCAAGAATAATGATGCTTTTCTAGTACCCCTTCCTAGGGAGTTTGATCTCTAAAATGTGGCCAATGCTATCCAACCTATGGTCCTTGCTGATATTCCTGTAGTATGTGAGTTTCTGGATGTCTTTCGTGATGAATTGCTGGGGTTACCACCAGACAAAGAGATAGAGTTCGAGATAGAATTGTTACCAGGTACTGCACCCATTTCTCGAAGACCGTATAGAATGCCTCCCAATGAGTTAGTAGAATTGAAGATTCAATTGCATGAACTTTTAGAGAAGGGTCTCATTCGCTATCGACAAAAGATGCTCGACAGTCCTCCGAGGGGTATCCCACGAAGGTAGATTTGTCAGTGGGGGTGCACGTAATTAGGAACTGAATGGTGACACAAGGCGTAGGAGGCAGCGATTTAGACAGGTTCGGGCCATCTGATCGACGTAATACCCTACGTCCTATGTCTTTGGTGTATTGTATTGATCTGTATGTAGATCCAATCTGATGGATCGTTATGGATCGTATCCGTAGGGGACCCCTACCTCTCCTTATATACTCTGGAGGAGGTAGGGTTACAAGTAAAGTAGCCTATTTGGTACTATACAATGTCTTACGGTGCACGCCAAGCAGCGCCGTGCACACCTTAACCTTGTGGGCTGGGCCACTCCTAGGGGCGTAGCCCATGTCTTAGGGGGCCATACCCCCAAAGCTAGTCCCCGAGCCTGATAGTAGGTGATGTAGTCACGTGGTGCCAGGGTTAGAAAGTAGAAGACTAGCCGAGCAGGCAGCCAGTCCCCAGGCGTAGCCTTGAGATGAGAACAAGCACATTCATTCGCAAGGTGAAGTGTGCCCACTTAGTCCCCGAAGCCTCCTGGAAGATGAAGAACGACTCTTATAGTAGGGTCAAAGAAGTCTAAAAGCTTGCCGACGTCATCTCATATGCATGTATCAAGACCCCAGACATGCTACCCTAAGATCAGCACCCTGATCCGAATAGCATGGAGTAGCTTGATAGCACACTGATGAGACGTAGCAAGATCCGAGCACCGAGGAGTCCCCGGTGTAGCCGACAATGTTCGACCACCTAGGGAGTTCCCGGCGTAGCTAGCGATGATCGAGAAATGAGGAGTGGGGAGTCCCCTGACGTAGGCAATGATGATCAGAGCACCGAGGAGCGAGGAGCGAGGAGTCCCTAGCATAGGTGGCGATGACCGAGCGCCTGAGGAGCGAGGAGCGAGGAGTCCCCGGTGTAAGCGGCTGATGACTGAGCACCAAGGAGCGAGGAGTCCCCGGCGTCGCTGGCGATGACCGAGCACCGAGGAGTCCCCGGCATAGGCGGTGATGACCGAGCGCCTGAGGAGCGAGGAGTCCCTAGTGTCGCTGGCGATGACCGAGCACCGAGGAACAAGGAGTCCCCAGCATAGGCGGCGATGTCCGAGCACCGACGTAGCTGACGATGTCTGTGCAGGTGAAGTGTGCCCACTTAGTCCTCGAGCACGAAGTATCCGTGCACCAAGGAGTAATCCAGGCGTAGCTAGCTGATGAAGCATGAGCGATGAATAGTCTGGTCAACTGGTCGGCAGCGAAGTGAGCATTGAGTAGAAGCGACCGGTGAATAGTCCGATCAACTAGGTCGACGACGGAGTCCATGAACCAAGCGGTCTGACTAGTTGATCAGTGGAGAAGCCCGAGCACCAGGTGATCCGATCACCTGGACCATGATCCTACAATACAAACATGTAGAACGGGTAGTACATGATGCACAAATAAATAAACTATAGAGAAAAATCAGCAATGGTGATGAAACAACATATGCAGTTCGGCGATCAGTTGGTGTGAAAATATATTTATGTTTAATATAAACTATCTGAACAGTTAGTGTGTAGCTGAGTCTCTAGCCCTAGCTAGCCCATAGTCCATAACAGTCGAGCGCGGAGCCCATGCACATGTAGGAGGAACAGGCGTGACCAAGGAGCCGCTGTCGACCACCCATAACACAGAGCACGGAGCCCTGTAGCACTGTGTAGGGAGGAGCCAGAGATAGGGCCAGTCTCTGGAGGCGTCCGAGCATCAACAGCGACTGTTCGGGGGTTCAAAAAATCATTTGCAGAGCAAATATGGAGAAAACAGCTTGGAGAAACATTATGGCGATATACGGAGATTGGAGAATATTTAGAAAAATATTAAAGTGTGACTTAGCTTTGGACAGAGCATCTGGTCAGGCGACGTATGATGTTATCTAGTCAACTTTTATGGCGAGCACCTAGTGGGCGCTGAGTTGTTGGTGAAGGCGACCTCGGAGGTGGTTCCAAGATCGGATCTACTGTCACAGGGGCTGGTGTAGCAGCGATGAATCATCGTCGTGGTCCAGCATGGATCTCCATGAGATTGATGATGAGAACACACTATTGATTTGAGGTCCACCTGGCTCGCCATGGATCAAGCGCACACCCCTACCTGGCGCGCCAACTATCAACAAAAGATGCTCGACAGTCCTTCGAGGGGTATCCCACGAAGGTAGATTTGTTGGTGGGGGTGCGCATAATCAGGAACCGGATGGTGACACAAGGCGCAGAGACAGTGATTTAGATAGGTTCAGGCCATCTGATCGACGTAATACCCTACATCCTGTGTCTTTGGTGTATTGTATTGATCTGTAT
Source organism: Miscanthus floridulus (assembly GCF_019320115.1). Classification (NCBI taxonomy): domain Eukaryota; kingdom Viridiplantae; phylum Streptophyta; class Magnoliopsida; order Poales; family Poaceae; genus Miscanthus; species Miscanthus floridulus. The sequence continues at coordinate 76,977,681 of NC_089585.1, forward strand.
GTAGATCCGATCTGATGGATCGTATCCGCTAGGGGACCCCTACCTCTCCTTATATACTCTAGAGGAGGTAGGGTTACAAGTAAAGTAGCCTATTTGGTACTATATAATGTCTTGCGATGCACGCCGAGCAGCGCTGTGCACGTCTTAACCTTGTGGGCCGGGCCACCCCTGGGGGCGCAGCCCATGTCTTGGGGGCCATACCCCCATATTCAGCCTTGTTTGTCACCATGGGGTTGTCCTAGCTATATTTGTGAAGAAGAAGGACAAGTCTTTACGGATGTGTGTGGATTATCAACCACTCAATGCTGTTACTATCAAGAACAAGTATCCTTTGTCTTGCATTGATATCTTGTTTGATCAATTGTCAAAAGCAAAAGTGTTCTCTAAGATTGATTTGAGGTTAGGTTATCACAAAATCAAGATTAGGCCAGAAGACGTACCTAAGATGGCTTTTTCACTAGGTATGGTCTTTATGAGTATTTAGTCATGTCCTTTGGATTGACCTAATGCTCCTGCCTACTTCATGTACTTGATGAACTTGGTGTTCATGCCTGAACTTGACAAGTTTGTGGTTGTGTTCATCGATGATATCTTGATTTATTCTAAGACGACTAGAAGAACATGAAGAGCACTTGAGAGTGGTATTGTCGAGACTAAGATAGCATAAGTTGTATGCAAAGTTTAGTAAATGTGAGTTTTGGTTGAAGAAGGTACCTTTCCTAGGTCATGTATTATCAGAGGATGGAATTTCTATAGACCCATCCAAAGTGTAAGAAGTGATGGATTGGAAAGCTCCAACCTCAGTGCATGAAGTTTGAAGTTTTCTTGGTCTAGCTGGATATTATCGTCGATTTATCCTAGATTTCTCCAAGATATCGAAGCCTATGATGAGGTTACTTTAGAAAGATGAGAAGTTTGTGTGGACACCAGAGTGTGAAGCAGCTTTTCACACTTTACGGACTTTGTTAACTACTGCTCCTGTGTTGGCACAACCCAACATTGAGAAACCGTTTGATGTATTTTGTGATGCCTCAAGTACTGGTTTAGGGTGTGTTTTAATGTAGGAAGGCCGAGTCATTGCTTATGCCTTGCACTAGTTGAGAAAGCATGAAGTCAACTATCCAACGCATGATTTAGAGCTGGCAGTAGTTGTCCATGCTCTAAAAATTTGGAGACATTACTTGCTTGGTAATGTTTGCCATATCTACACTGATCACAAGAGCCTTAAGTACATTTTCACTCAACCTAAGTTGAACATGAGGCAGCACAGATGGTTAGAATTAATCAAGGATTACAACTTAGAAGTGCATTATCATCCGAGAAAGGCCAATGTAGTTGCCGATGCCTTAACTTAGAAGTATCATGGTAATTATTTGTTGGAAGATGGTTTCAACTTATTGCATCTAGTAGTCCTACATAATATCATTGTTAGTTGTTCTCTTGAGTCAAAGATTTTTGAGCTACAAAAGACTGATGTTGGTATATTCCATATCAAGAGAAAGATGAAAGAAGAAGAGAGCAAGCATTTTCGATTGGATGAGAATGGTGTTCTATGGTTTAAATATTGGCTTGTGCCAAAAGATAGGGAGTTGGGGAACCAAATCCTAGAGGAAGCTCATTCTTCCAAGCTATCCATTCACCCAGGGAGTAAAGCAAAAACTTGCTCCTAGGTATGTTGGTCCTTACTAGATCATTGCACGAAAAGGACCAATAGCCTACAAACTCCAGTTACCTCCGAAAATGAAAGCAATATTCAGTGTTTTTCATGTCTCCCAACTCAAGAAATGTCTTCGTGTGCCCGAAGAAGCTATTGAACCCACTAGTATCAAGATTCAGTCGGATTTGACCTATGAAGAAAGACCTATTAGAGCGCTTGAAGAAATGGAAAGGGTGACTCGTAGCAAAGTCATCAAGTTCTACAAGGTGATTTGGAATAATCATAGTGAGCAAGACGCTATGTGGGAATGTGAGGACTATCTTCGTGAGGTTTATCCGAATTTCTACGAGGAATGGTAGGTCATGCAATCTTTGGACGAGATTTCTTTAAGGGGGAAGGGCTGTAACACCCTAGGTGTTAAGCATGCATTTAACCTTGACATTGCATGATCAAAATCATCATTGAGCATTCATGAGCATAAGCATATCATGTATTCTATCTATGTTGGCTTATATTGCATGTATTGTTACTTAATTGCCTTATTTGTGTTAGGGTTTCCTTGTAACCAATGTATGAAACGTGTGGAACCTTGGGAATACCTTTAACATGTTTAGAATAGCATAAGGAACAACTTTGGTATTCATGACTAAGGCTAGTTTAGTCTCTAAGTCCTAGTTATGGTGTATGACATCAAATTTAAGTTGTATGTTTGACCTAGTTTGAACTATGTCATAGATTCTTTGCATGACAAAGCACCCTTAAGCAAAGTTGTTGTATTTGAGTAGAGAAACAACTTTTATTTTTGGGTCATGAGCTAATTCAGTGCATAGCTTGGTCTTTTTGAGCTCACAAAAATCAAAAAAACACAATTTTTAACACTTAGAAATTTTTCTAAGTCCTTTCGGATTTTTAGTTTGATTGGCCCGACTTTGGGATGATTTTACTTACTAACCATTGAGAATTAGGCCTTGATCTTTTAAGTGAAGTTGAAGATGGTATGTAGGGATACGACTTTGGTTAAGGAAGATTTCGCTAATGATCCATGGATTAGGAGATTAAGGACCTCAAAAACACGCTGTCCGGCTCGGATCGCTGGCCTGATGGCCTGAAATCGGCCTGGCCATCATGGCCGACCACCGTCAGACTCTGGCCGCCGTGTGGAGGCCACGTGTTGCCGACGTCCTACCCACTCAGGCCACATTGAGCCTCAATGTGCCACTTCACGCCCCGCACTCGCCCGCTCTCTCCCGTGCATTCATTTCCTTCCCTTGCTTCCTCCTTTCGCTCTCGCCTTTGTCTACAGCAGCCGCCGCAGCGCTGAGCTCAGTTGCTGTCGCCATTGCCAGGCCCCTAGCTCGCACCGCGTCACTCCTCCACCACCGTAGTAGCTTCATCATGGTCTGACCACATCACCACAATCGCATTGCTTGCTAGCCGTGCTCGGTAAGGCCTCCAGTGACGCGCATGGCCTCGCCGTCAGTTTCGCCACCGTGTCCCATCGCCATGGCCGGGCCATCTTCGACCACCACGGGTCACACTAGTCGGTGCGCTAGCATCGTCGTAGATTGTAGAATCTTGGCCGAACCCTAGATTGAGCCATCACAGCCAGCTCCACCACCTCGCCATTGACCCGCTCCGCCGCACCGCCATGAATGCCGCCGCCATCGTTAGCTCCGACAACAGAATACTAGCTAGCTCATTATGTGCGGGAGGTCATGGGGATTACTATAGTGCCGGTGCCGTCACCGGAGAAGCTCGCCGTCAGGTGAACTTTGGCCATCCCGCACCGCTCCCCTATTTTCGTGTCACTGACATGTGGGTCGTTTGATTCGTGGACCCCTGCTGTGAGCGACTCAGATAGTGAAAAGCTAGTTCATTTATTTTTAGATTTGTATGCAACTTTGAAAAATCATAAGTGGAGTTCTAGAGGTCCAATTCTTGTGAACCAAATTTTGTTGTAATCCTCATGAAGTAGTAGTGTTTTGTAAAAATATGAAATGTATATTTTCTGATATTTTCCTTGGTGATTAAAATGTATTTAAATAAGTGCTTTTTGAATGTTAGTAAACTTGTACATTAGATATCTTGAGCTAGAAAAATGATAAAATTGTGAGTCCAATTTTTTTTGGTCTTGTGTTGACATGCTATAGCTAGGAAAAATAATAAACTTGCTGGAACTTAATTGAAGTAGGGTATTTCTATTTATCTATTAATAAATGGATTTTTCTGAGGAAAATTGTAGGGATAAAAATATGCAACATATTGATATGCAAATTTTTGTACAGTAGTATGGAACTAGTATGAAGCTAGGAAAAATACATAATCTATTGTTTGACACTTTTCTATAGGGTTTACTATTTTCACTAAAATAGGCCTTGCTAGCTTGTCATTTTTGTAAATTATGTTATACTTGGTCAAATGGCATGAAAATTTTACAGTAGTCTTTTGAGAGCACTGGGAAGCCACTGTAATTCTTTGAGAATTTATTGTGCACATTTGGTATATGTTTGTTATTTTCCATAATGATCTAATTAAATTAATAAAGGCATTCAAATGAATAGTTTGGGTTGTACCATTATGTTTTATTGAGTGTATTTGATATTCTTGAACTGTTGGTGTACTTGGTGATGTCGATTTTTGAATGCTTACATGTAGTAAAAATATTGTTGCTTTATAATTCGAGTTAGAATTATTTTCAGATAGATTCTGTGGTTTGGTATGTTGCATAGTGAAATTGATGTTTTCTGTGGAAATGGTTAATAAGAAAGTTGTAGGGAACTTCTTCATCTATCTTGTGTTAAAATTTTAGGGCAATAGAAGTTAGCATGGAGTTAGCATTGCTAACATGGTGTAACTTAACATCATTATCAGTAGCATGTACCTTTCCATATCACATCATCTATGATCCTTCGTATGCATTCATGAGACTTACTTATGCATATGCATGCAATAGGTGCCACCGAGGAGATCACGTTGGTGGACCTCGACGTCGGTCCACAGGAGGAGGGTAAGGAAGTGCAGCACCAGGAGGTTCCTAGGAGGAGAGCCTAAAGCCGATCACCTTCTAGAGTGCCCCGATCATCAGCCAACAACATTCAGTGAAGGGCAAGCCTCGGAAGCATTATAAGTCTCTCTACTTTATTAATGTCGCCTAAAAATTATTCGTATTGATGCATTACGTGATAGGAGTTGTTTGGAAACACTTGCTGCATATTACCTTTCCTTGACCAGAAATATCTACCATGAATCTGATTTAAGTCCAGGAACATTTATCATGCTTAGCTATGCTTAGACCTGTAGAAGTCAAGGTGATTTCCTACCACCTGGGAGCTATAGGTGATAACTGAATCACGGTTGGCTATATTGTGCTATCATGGAACATAACTGGGTATTGTTGAATAAATGGAGACCGGGCGGAGTCTTATGTTCTGGTATCGTTGTGATTCCATCTGTGTTGTTTAAGGACCGGCTATTGGAGGTCATCTTGTCATGTTGAACACATGCCTCTCACATAGTTGTCTAGATAAGTCATTTCGACTATGAAGCCGAGTAGCTCAACTCAGGCTGAGGACACGAGCAGTTAAAGTGCGCACCCAAGAGGCAGTAAGGATGTATAGAGAGCCAATGGTGTAAGCCCAAGGGCGGGTTAGAGTCTCGAGCACCCTTGGCAGATTGGTTGTATCTTTGAGGGTGCAGCGTTGGTCCTACTCGCGATTGTACTTGAGTTGTCCCAAAGATGACCTGATATGACCCCGATGGGGGAAGTATGGGTGTGTGTTAGGAATAATTCCCCAGCTGGTTAGAAATCGATTCGAATTGCCGTCTCTCCTAGATAGTGAGTACTTGACTTGAGTTCCTTCATTGTAGTAATTGATGGAAGTGTGGTTATAAGATTATGCAAGAACTAAACTGGATACGATTATTATTGTGATGACTTAATGGTACCAACATGTTTGGCATAGGATAGTTGCTAATCTAGTATGAGATAGGATTAATAACTGGTGATTCACAATTAAAGATATGTTGGATAACTTATGCTTTTTCTACAAATAATGTCTACCATCTCTACTTATAAAGCCTTGCATACTCCTTGGTGTCTTAGTATATTAGTTGGATGGATAAGTCTAGCTAAGTTCCTTCTTGTACTCAGGGTTTTATTTTCATTGTTGTAGATAATGTTATGTATCACGGCTACTGCAAGAACTGCCTTGCTCCTGCAGTGGATGAGGACTAAGACCATGGGCAATGGTCATTCTGTATATCATCTCACCCTTGTGCTTTTGGTTGGAGATGACTATGAAACTGGCTTTGTATTAAACCATGTGTGATGTTGATGTTAAACTACTTTGCTTCCGCTACTTTCAAACTTGGTTTGTAATACTTATTCAAACTATGATGTATGAGACATATTTGTGAACTGTGATGTAACATGTGACTGGTTGTGTTGGATCTCTACGATCTTGGTTTGTATGTTGGTTGTTTGAGATCCTTCGCGATTTCATTAGACTACTAGGTTTATATGGGCTCAAGTATGACGGTTTGATCGCTTCAATGATTGCTATTGTACTTATGCTCTTATAAATTGGACGATTCTGTTACAATTAGAGTAGTAATCGTTAGCATAAGCATGGTGCTTAGGATATTGGCTACCTATGTTTGCTCCCTCCTTCTTGGTTGTGTGGTAGCAGTGGGAGGCAATAGCCCTGTCTATCCTTTGTAGTCCATGCTGAATTGAGCAGGTTCTTAAATTAGTAGGACCATAGTTGCGTTAGTAGAGTTATCTATTAGAGGTGCTTTACTGTCTAAGCGGCATCCCAAAGTGAACATTAGAATCATAAGCCTTGCTTTGCATAGGGTCATAACCATAGGAATCCTCTCTACTCATACCATAAACCTTGATTGCTATCCCTGGACAAACTAGTTGTTATACAACATACACACATTTCCCTATGGATATGATACTTGATAATGCTCCAGGTGAAAACTACTTCGATACCCATGCACCTGCGGATTTTGTCTCTCTGTGCCTCCATAGGTGTCAACAATGGTAAACGATACTTTGTGAACCAAAATGTTTGCACAAATGCGCACATTACATGCATAATAAGATGATATCAGTGCTACTAGATAGAAAGATAAGGGAAAAACCAGTCTTCATATATATATATATGTGGATTACAACAATGATACGAGTTCATCCTACATAACCATGCCTTCATCTGCCATAATAATAAGAGGGGCGCAGTGCCATCCCACTACTAGACATACTATTTCTAACTACAGATGATTAACATGACTTCATACTAATTCTAATGGCACCTGGCAACAAAATAATCCTAACTACATATGTTGACATGACTTGATACTACTAATGAGGAGTGCCATCCCACACCTCTATGCAAGTCATGAAATAAGGGCACCAACAGGTGCAAACAAAATCTAACGCCTACAAGGTAAACTGGCCTTGGTTGAAGCTAGCAAACCTCTCCAACACGGCGAACCGGCACGACCGAATGATCCCATCAGGCCATCCAGCCCTGATTCCTTACCAGGGCACAGTGGCAGGCAATGTTCTTGTTGGTGTAGGTGTCATCTAGGGGGGCATGTGCCCTCGCCAGCACATGCGCCCTAGCATCAGCCTCGCTCCAACCATGAGCCTCACGGTTGGGGCAGACGGGGCACACCAGACCGCCATACGGTCTGACATGGAAGAACAGATTCGGGCGTAGGAGAACAGGTGTTGCATAGCCATGTAGATGATCATCCTCTGAGTCCATCGTGATGTAGCCCGAAGAGCCATCGGACTCAGTCTCAGCCAAGATGTCGGCCTTGTCGTTGGCCTTGGCCTTGGCCTCGGTAGATGGTGAGGGGGACCACGATGGGGCAAGTGACCCACCCACATGGGGAGCGGATCCGGCATTGGCGAGCAGACCTAGTGACGGTGAGCGGGACCACACTGGGGCTGGCGTTGGTGAGCGAACCACCGGTGCCGGTGGCGTCAGCGTCGTCGCCGAGGGCGATGGGGAGAGCAGTAGCATAGGAGATGTCATTAGTCTTGATGATGGGAATGCTGATCTACAGGGACTGGACATCGCTGCTGCCTCCACCGACACCAACCTAGGGTGAGCTATCGGCCCCGCTTCCGCTGAACCACTAGAGGAAGCGAGGACTACAGCCAGGTAAACAATATCAATTGGAGCGAGGCTAGGCTTTATGTATACACAGGGACGCTCGGGCTTCTAAGGCAAGATACTCCATAAATATTTATTTATACATAGGGACGCTAAGGCTTCTATGGCAAGATACTCTATGAAGATTTATCTTTCCTAGAGGTGGGTGCCGTCGCGTTCCCTCGGGAATCGCAATCGTATTACACCGGCTGCTGCAAAAATAGAGGACGTCTCCTCCATTTACACCGATGAGATAGCATGAGTCTTGGCTTGACGACATCAATTGTGCGGCCTACGGACTTTCTGGCTTGCATAGTAAAATTTCATAGTTTGTGATCGACTACACTCACTTGCCATTTCATCTAGTATTATTACTACTAGTAGTGGGGGCGTGGTCACGTGTATTGTATTCTGCTTGGCTTTTAATTTAATTCCTAAAAGAAGTAATGTCTTTCATAATGTATGACAAGGGGCTGGGAGTACATTTGCACAAATTTCATAGTTTGTGATCGATTACACTCACTCATTTTTTATAATGTATGACATGGAGACGTATACTATCCAATGTGTTCAAATATACGGCGTCAGGACTTTCTTGCATGTGCACTAGAATTTTCAACACCTATGGCTCATCTATTCTACATTAGGCTGCGGTTGCCGAGAGCGAAGTGAATGCAGGATGAAAGCTAGACAAGAGTGAAAATTTAAGAGATTTTGATGACCATGGCACGGTTGAGACATGAAAGCCTGGTACAGTTGTGATAGGTCTTTTCACTCTTGTCCAAGCAGTCACAATAGTCGAGGGGTAGACTGAAGAGTAAAGAGGAGTTGCTTTCGTAAGCAATTTCTCTTGGTTGGTTTTGTAGAGACATACCATGGCTAGCTAGAGATGGGTACACTTACTATCCGATGAAAGATCAAATGGATAGCGGCAGACTTTCTGGCGTGTGTAGTAAAAATGCAACATCTATGCCTCCTCCATTGTGCATTAGATCGAGCCTAGACTTGTTCAGATAAACTCCTCGCTGCATGTCTATTGCAAGTTCAACAATTTATATCAGACACATGCAAATAAGACGAGTTGGGTCCACGATGGATCAGAGCCACTCATTTTGAGCATGATTAGAGCGACTCATGACTACTACTACTATTGATACATGTTTGATTCACCAAACCAAGGCATAAAGCAACCATTGCGCGGTTGGCAAGAGTGAGATGTGTCTAGCCCGATTAGATTTACAATGCTCTAACTATCACGTGTTCAACAAGATAATGGTAAATGTTCCTTTGTGAATGAAAATGTTTGCACAAATGCGTACGACCCGAATACTATCCAACACATTCAAATATATGGCAATAGGACTTTCTGGTTGCTGAGACTTGCTCCTCTCAAAGAAACCTTGTGCGGTTGTCGAGAGCGAAGTGAATGCAGGATGAAAGCTGGACATGAGTGAATTGACCACCATGACATGGTTGAGAGTTGAAAGCCTAGTGTGGTGGTGATAGGTCTTTTCACCCCTCGGGTGCTATCGCACTCCCTTGGGAACCTCAACCAGTCATACTGCAGAAGGCGTGTTCGACCAGAGATGCAGGAGTATTGACATTCCCAAGCACACACTGATGAAAATAGAGCATGTCTCCTCCATTTACGCCGATGAGACGGCGTCAGTCTTGGTGCTGGTTTTTACTACATGTTAGCTCCTTCACTGATGCCCCAACACTATGTGCACTCCTTGCGTTTGTGACAACACCAGAAACATAGAAAAAGAAATCCCCCACGAGAGGAGAATGAGAACAGAGACTTACCAGCAAGGATTCCTCAAGACTGTCAAGTTTCCTAGTTGCAACAACAAGGCTGCAAGAAGACATGGCAGGACTAAGCCAGAGTGACCTGGAGTGCATGAAGATCCTTCTTCCTAGATTGTATGTAGAAACATTGGTAAGTGCCCATTTTCTGTGTGCTGAATCTGATCTATTGGTGTTTGCCTTTGGGAATGAACTTGTTCCTCTATCTGGCTATGTTGATCGTTGTTCATGCAAAAACTACCTGCTGTAATGGCTCGGGCCATTGGAGGTCACCGAAAACTCGAGCTTTGTCTAGACGATGAGCAGAGCCTAGCCTATTGGAAGGTGGAGGTGTTCCCTGATGGCAGTCACTTGTACCTCCATTGGGGATGGAAGCACTTAGCCCGTGCCCTCGACCTCCAAGATAGGTTATCTCTTGAATTACTATATGATGGCCAGTCATAGATTAACATCAAGGCCTTTGACCTTACCACCTTGCCGCAAACCATACCCGCATGACTTCAAGTTGGCTATAGTCAGCTCTCCCTACCCATCGTGGAGTCAAGGAGTTTTGCAGTGATCCTAAAGAAGTACCACCTCAAAGCAAAGTATTTGGTGAGCACTCACGTGAGACGCAGAACGTACCGATGTCGCAAGTTACCAGTGTCATCTTTCTCATCAACCTTTTTTTGTGCGAGGCAAAGAACATGCCAGTGGACTTTGAGGTAGTGCATGGCTACTAGCAGCAGGAAGCCATCAAGTTGCAGATGGCTGGGCAGTCCTAGTTTGTGGGCTTGGAGAGGATCTGTATGAACAACAAAGTGCGCATGTCATTCAAGTACGTGTGGGACAAGTTCTGTGCAAGCAACCACGTCAATGTTGGCAAGACCTGCTTCTTCAGCATGATCTGTGAGGCCACCTACAGCGATGACGAGGACAAGGAATCGGAGGAGGTGTAGGAGTATGATGAAGCTAAGCTCAAGGTGGAGGTGCGCAAGATGAAGGACAGATGGTTGCGGTGAACTCAGCGCAAGAGTTGACACGATCTATATTTAGTTGTTTCATCAGAACTATTATCCGGCCTACCAAGATTTCCTAGTATCGGACTATCTTAGGCCCTGTTTGGATGGACTATGACTAGTTTGCCATGGCTAAAAACAATGAACTAATTGTTGGGTTCTATAGACTAGAACTAGTTGTTAGCCCCTGATAGTTGGGTTCTATGGACTAGTTAGATAGCCCCTGATAGTTGCCAGCACTGTATTTCATTATTCATTGACTCGTAGTGATCCGGAGCATCTATATTTTGTAGGGTCAGACTGTCTTAGGGTCCTAAAAATCTCAACAACTATACACCCACGTCCTTCGATCAGAAAGGGCGAACTTTAATGGTTGCCATGCCCATGGCAATGCGATGGACGCAGCCCAATCTCAATTCAACCGCATTGATGTAGTAGTTACTAATTAGCCTCCTTCCAGTGTTTGGAACTGCCACAACACATTCCTGTACTTAAGTGAAAAAGTTAGTAGGGCACAACTTCTTTCGCTGCCCACTTTGTTGTGACATCCATCCACATGACCGTCGCTGCTTCCCATGGCCTCCGACGAGCCCATCGGTGGCAACATCCAGCATACGTCGCCAGCAGAGCACAACACTGATGTTGTCCCTAGCAATGCGGTTGTTGATGCTAATGGCGTAGCGGTTGCCGATGCTGGTGGTGCCATGGTTGTCGATGGTGATGACGCTGCGGTTGTCGACGAGGATGCCATGCCCATTGCTACTATCGATTACACACGACCTATGCCATTTGTCTTCAAGGGCCTAGCGTCATGGTTCAACCATTCCGCTCTGCTAGACATGCATCGAGCGTCACCCTATCCAATGACACCAATGATGACCATTATGAACAACTTAGTGGTTCATCAGATAATGGAACGCATGGGCTACAGTGCTGGCCACGGCCTCGGACTGCACCACCAAGGGGATGCCAACCTCATCCATGTGTGACTACGCCGACGCCTCCTACATCAACCCTACAACCAATAATCCCTCCAATGATTCAACCTTGTCTAATGATGAGGGCGCAAGCAATTTGAGTCCTCATGATGATGAGGTCATGCAACCACCAAGCCCGTAGGAGTGCCACACCGAAGTCCTCTTAGATACGGTTATCAGTGAGTTCATGAAGTTGTTGACTGAGTATCCCTCCTATTACAAGGAGATGTCCATACTAGACATAGCACACAAGATGTTGGTCTCTATCGTGCAGGAGATGTTCAAGCAGTTGACATGGTATGATTCGCTGGAGCAGCCGAATAGGAAGATGGAGGCAGTGAGCAAGCTCAAGTACATACTCTTGGATGATGGGTCTGCCTCCTCACCGTATGCCGGACTGCTCATTTAACTGGTGGTTTACCCCATTATGAAATGGTTGAAGGGGACGTGGACTCCCACCAGGTTCCCATAATAGGAACAATTAGTATAGTTCTTGCACAACCTACCGCCAGAGTTCCCTCACGCTAGGGAATTCCTTCATGATGTAGTGTTGCTCGAACTATCCGGTGCTACCAATAGGTACAATGCTTCTAGGGAGATTGTTCTAGTTAACATATTTCTACAGCCATGGATGTCGACCATCAACCAAGACTTGCTACAGGCGATGCTCACCAAGGTATTGACTGTGGTCCAAAAGTTCCTGTTGAAGTGTACTAGTGAAAACACGCACAAAAATTACGACATTGTGCTACCATGGAAGCAAGTGGCTTGGCCTGACGTTTGGAACAGGTTTGTCGATGGTGTCATCATTCCTTACCTGAAGTGTGGACTTGGAAACGTCTGCAACAAGCCACCACTGGGAGGAATGGTAGCTAAGGGCACATGGGTTGACCACCTGATGAGGTGGGCGTCCGATATTTCACCCTAGAAAATGCTTGACCTCCGACAGGGTGAGTTCCCTCGAAAAGATTGTCAGGGTGCTCTGTGCAGGTGGTTCTTCATGACAGATTGCGATGATAAGATGGTGTTGTAGTATGAGCTTGCTTTCGGTGGGATAGATTGGTATACGCCATTTGTCGACAAGCTCATTGTACCACACTTGGCATCCTGGTTTGTTGCCATTAGTGTTGTCCTGCCGAACAAAGGGTATGATGTGTTCCACATGCTCATCACCAGGTGGAAGCTGATCGTGTCACCGGAGTCGATGATGAAGGTCCTAAAGCTCTTCATGGAGAAATGGATCGATAGGCTATGCCGCTGGTTGTTCGATGTGGAACCCACAAAGGAGAAGGCCGTGGCCTGGTGCTAGGAGTGGATGCGGCTCCTGATGCTGGATCTGCTTGCCATCGACAATGAAATGCACAATGGCCTCCAACTGATCCACGAAACATATGAAATACCATAGGTAACTTTGTAACTTATTAGTGTATTTCTGTTCTGAATGATTGCACCTATGTTAGGCATTGTAAATGTTAATAGTTGGCACAACGTGTATTACTATCTTTTGAATGCACACGCGAGAAAGTCCAAAACTACGTGATTGTAACGCGCTAGACAATGACTAAATGCTTTCACCTAGTGTCAGGCATTGTATAAATGTTAATCATTGACACAATGTGTACTTCTCTTTTCTGAATGCACATGTGAGAAAGTCCAATACTATGTGATTGTAACATGTCAGACAATATTTATTTCTCTTGTTCTGACTGCACCCACTGCAACATGTTGCTTGGAAATCCACAACAATTAAATCTTTATTAAATTTCCATGAAACCCGGAGAGCCCAGCGGCGAGTCACGTCTTTGGTCAGAGTGATGGACTATGGGAAGCCCCCAGCGGAGAACCCTCTATAGGGGAGTGGGCCTCCGTCGTGTCTCTGCTCCCATTTGCGGCGCCTTAGGTAAGGTGGTCTTGTTCTTAGTTGCCAAAGTCATTCTGTTCTGATCTCCTTAATCTTTTAAGGGCCTTTTCTCATGTCATGACACTAGAGGTTGGGCGGTTATCTGGTGTCACCCGCTCTCTGGACATGCGCCCTGTAGAACCAAAGGAGTCTTCTCCCCCCGACCGCCAGGAAGTCCATGAGCCCCTCCATAATTAGGATGCAGCTCACGCCCTGCTCTTCGACCCTGGGGGTGAGGTTAGTTGGCTCATGCTTTGCCTCAATGCCGTCTAGACTATCCTTGCTACCTCAGAGCGGGAGACTGCTGATGCTCAGGCTAGGATGATCAGTAAGGTTTTTGTAACACCCTAGGTGTTAAGCATGCATTTAGCATTTGCATTGCATAAGCACAAGCATCATTGATCAGTCATGAGCATCAGCATATCAAATATTATCTCTATGTTGGCTTATATTACATGTATTGTCACTAAATTGCCTTACATATGCTAGGGTTTACATGTAACCAATGTATAAAATGTTTGTGGAACCCTAGGAGTACTTTAAACATGTTTAGACTATCACATGGAACAACTTTGGTATTCATGACTAAGGCTAGTTTGGTCTCTAAGTCATATTTATAGTGTAACTCATCATTTTCAAGTTGTATGTTTGACCTAAGTTGAACTATAGCATAGATTATTTGCATGACAGTGCACCCTTAAGCAAAGTTGTAGTACTTGTTTAGACCAACAACTTTTATTTTCGGGACAATGTCTAATTCAGTGCCTAACATGGTCATTTAGATCTCACAAGAATCAACAATGTACTGTTTTTAGAACTTAGGAATTTTTCTAAGTCAAATTGAGTTTACAGTTTCGATGTGCCTAACTTTGTGATGATGCAACATTCTAACCTTTGCGAATTAGACCTAGATCACTTAAGCAAAGTTGGAGCTGGTACGTAGATCTACAACTTTTATTAATAGAGTTTTTGCTAACTCGCTGTGGTTTAGGAGTTTGGAGGAGTTGAATTGGCACTGTGAGATGAACGAACGGTGCTCTGATGACCAACTCGGCCTGGCCATCATGGCCGACCGAGGGTAGAGCTTGGCTGCTGCGTGGCCACCGCTGGCTGGCGTCGGGCCCCCATCACAGCAGGGTGGCGTGTGGTTAAGGCGACGTTGCGCTGCTCATTCCACACTCGCGTTCACACTCTCTCCCTCTCTACTGCTCTCTCTCTCTCTCTCTCTCTCTCTCTCTCGCACACAATGGGAGTACCGAGCTCGCCATGCCACCGCATTGCTCCGCCATCGCCTAGCTCCTTCGCCACCGCACCATTGCCGCCTCCTATTAGCCATCAGCTATGCCATCTTCCTCTCTACCTCCTTGACATAGTAGCAGGGCCAGGCTAGCCACGGTCAGGGCGAATTCACCGTTCTTGTCCTCGCCGGAATCACGGCTTCCATGGCTGCCTTCACGGTGAGCTCGTCGCTGCTCAGTTCACTTGCCCCTTCTTCCATCTTCTTCGCGTTAGTGCTAGATAAGGGTGTGGCCTAGGTTCTGGTGTGACCCTACGGCGAACCATAGCTTCGTTGTCGTTGAACATGATGGCCAGCGCTGCCGCGCTCTCACCGCCGCACCACCACGCACGTGAACGGACCCCGTCGGCATTTCCCACCTAGCCTAGGTAGCCTCGGTAGGTTCGCATAGTCACCGCAGAGCAGGTGTGCTTCTAGCCGGACCTTGCTGTGGCCAGTAGCAGCTGGCGCACCTCCGCGGCTTCCACATGTTGTTTGACACTTTTCTATAGGGTTAACTATTTTCACTAAAATAAACCTTGCTAGCTTGTCATTTTTGTAGAGGATGTTATACATGTTCAAATGGTATGAAATTTTTACAGTAGTCTATTGGGAGCACTAGGAAGCCATTGTAATTTTCTGAGAATTGATTGTGCACATTTGGTATATGTTTGTTATTTCACCTAATTATCTAATTAAATTAATAAAGGCATTTAAAGAAATAAATTGGGCTTCACCATTATGTTTTCTTGAGTGTATTTGATATTCCTGAACAGTTGGTATACTTGGTGATGTCCAATTTTGAATGCTTATGTGCAGTAAAAATATTATTGCTCTAAAATTCAATATGAAGGTGTTTTCAGACAGATTCTGTTTTTGGGTATTTTGCATAGTCAAAATGAAGTTTACTGTAGAAATGGTTAATAACAAAGTTGTAGAGAACTTCTTTATCTATCTTGTGTCCAAATTTCAGGGCAATAGGCCGAATGGTATATGATTTATGTCTGTTTAAATTTGGTCTCCCGAAATGCTTGTTCTCTGGAATTTCTGGACAGAGCTAGATAGATTGCCTATTTTGGTTAGGATAGAATTTCAATTTTCTTTTTGTGATTAAATAAGAGTTGTAGGAAATTTTATAAGCTTTCCAGAAAGTCCAATATCACAATACTTGGATAAATATAACTACAGTTATGATGTAAACTTGTAGCTGCTATGTGTAGCTCTGAAATTATCTTGTGAAAAATATTGGAAGTGGATAGAGAAGAGATATGCACCTACTCAGTAAATAAGGAGTTAGCATTGTTATCATTGTGTAACTTAACATCATTATTGCAGCATGTACATTCCCATGTCACATCATCCATGATTCTTCTTATGCATTCATGGTACTTACTTATGCATATGCATGCAATAGGTGCAGCCGAAGAGATCACGTTGGTGGAACTCGATGCTAATCCACAAGAGGAGAACCAAGAGGTGCAGCACCAAGAGATTCCCGCAGAAGGAGAGCCTGAAGCTGATC
Organism: Miscanthus floridulus; assembly: GCF_019320115.1. Classification (NCBI taxonomy): domain Eukaryota; kingdom Viridiplantae; phylum Streptophyta; class Magnoliopsida; order Poales; family Poaceae; genus Miscanthus; species Miscanthus floridulus. The sequence continues at coordinate 76,993,987 of NC_089585.1, forward strand.
ATCTTCCCGAGTGTCTGGATCACCAACCTGCCACTTTCATGAAAGGCAAACCCCAGAGCATTATAAGTCTCTCTATTTTATTAATGTCACCTAAGTTACTCGTATTGATGCATTATGTGATAGGAGTTGTTTGGAAACACTTGCTGCATATTACCTTTCCTTGTCTAGAAATATCTACCATCAATCCTATTAGGTCTAGGAATACTCCTTATGCTTAGCTATGCTTAGACTGGTAGAAGTCGGGTGATTTCCTATCACCTACGAGCCATAGGCGATAACTTGATCACGGTTGGCTATATTGTGCTATCGTGGAACATAACCTGGTGTGGTTGATTATTTGGAGACCGAACAGAGTCTTATGTTGTGGTAATCATAGTGATTCTGTCTGTGTCCTTTAAGGACTGGTCATTGGAGGTCATCTTGTCATGTTGATCGCATGCCTCTCACAAGTTGGCCGGATAAGTCGTTCTGACCGCGAAGCCGAGTAGCTCAACTCAGGCCAAGGACACGAGCAGTTAAAGTGCATACCTTGGAGGCAGTAAGGATGTGCAGAGAGCCAATGGCGTAAGCCCAAGGGCAGGTTAGTGTCCTAAGCCTCCTGGCAGATTGGTTGTATCTTTGAGGGTGCGGTGCTGGTCTTACCCACGATTGTACTTGAGTTATACCAAAGGTGACCTAATGCGACCCTAATGGGGGAAGTATGGGTGTGTGTTAGGAATAATTCCCCAGCTGGATAGGAATCGATTTGAATCGCCGTCTCTCCTGGATAGTGAGAACTTGACAGGAGTACGCTTCATCATAGTAATTAATGGAAATGCTGGTTATGAGATTATGAAAGAACTCAACTGGATATGATTATTATTGTGTTGACTTAATGGTACCAACATGTTGGGCATAGGATAGTTGCTAATTTAGTATGAGATAGAATTAATAACTGGTGGTTCACAATTTAAGAGATATTGGACAACTAATGCTTTTATGCAAATAATGTCTACCAACTCTACTTATAAAGCCTTGTATACTCCTTGGTGTCTTAGTATTTTAGTTGATGACAAGTAAGTCTAGCTAAGTACCTTCTCATACTTAGGGTTTTATTCCCATTGTTGTAGATAATGTTATGTACCACGGCTACTGTAAGCACTGCTTTGCTCCTATAGTGGATGAGGAATAGGACCATGGGTATGGTCATTCTATATATCATCTCACCCTTGTGCTTTTGGTTGGAGATGACTATGAAACTGGCTATGTATCTGAACTACTGTGATGTGATGTTAAACTACTTTGCTTTCGCTACTTTTAAACTTGGTTTGTAATAATTATGTGAACTCCGATTACTATTTGTGAACTATGATGTAACAAGTGACTGGTTATGTTGAATCATGTATGATCGTGGCTTGTATGTTGGTTGAATCAAGATCCCTCGTGATACTCAATGGACTACCGGATTTATATGGGCTCAAGTGTGATGGTTTAACTGCCTTGGTGGTTGCTATTGTACTTGTGCTCTTATAAATTAGACGGTTCTATGACAGTTGGCATTGGAGCAAGGTTCAACAGTAAACTTGTCATATGTGTATTTAAAAAGAAAGGTTTTATTCTATAAAAATCTAAAGTATGCCAGTGGTCATCTCCTTTATGCCCAGTTAAGGACTTTTAGGTGGCTATTTAAGTACTAACATGGGGGTTTTTACTTTCGTCGTCCAAACGACGTGCTATTGTATGGATGCCATTCACTTGAGTGGTAATGTATGGATCAAATGCCTCTACGCCAGGTAAGAAGGTAAGTTGATGAGTGACATGACTGCAAGAAGTGAGCATGCAGTTGAGGAGAGCTAGTTTTGATATGGCTGTATATGCATGCTTGCATGTGTGTATGGTGCGTATTTAATTGTGGGTAATAAATTTTCATCGGGTAGCTTTGATATGGAAGTATATGTATGGGTATACATATATGGAAGTATTTAGTTGCAACCTAGAGCCCAAATTTACATTTTTGTATATATATTTGTTGGGTTGGGCTGAAATGAAACTTTTTGCAGGTACATTAACAACGAAACATGTAGCTCAGTTTAGCTATGTATATTGAGAGAACATGTGTATGCCACCGTGTATGTTGCTAGAATATTTAAATTTTCCTAAATTTTTCCTAAGATTCGTGAGGATGTACGGAACGAGCGTACATCATGATACATTATTCCTTCATATCATTGCATTGTTCCCCCCTAGCATGATCTTATTGTTAAGTAACTCATTTCTATAATCGCGTTGTCTCACTCAATTGTAACCTTTTGCTATAGATGGCAACCCTAGGAACCCCTGTTGCTAGCGACACCTTTTTTGGCATTGTTTGGGACTCCCACCTTACTGTGGAGGGTACTGAACTCTATCGGGTATGCTGAACCGCCTCGCTACTTTTGGAGCGAAGTGGTAACTGAGGGACAACGGTGGTACGATGTGCGGGTCACTGTCGCCGCCCATGTGGACAACCCTCAGTGGCAAGGATGGAGTATCAAGTTAGATAGACAGACCCCTTGGGAAGGTGCCCAAGTGTCCGCTTTTGAAGTTCTCAGTGAAATCTATTAGGAATTCGGTGATGAGCTTGTCAATGGGCATTGTTGGATCTTTCCCTCGAGTGGATGCATCATAGACCACTTGGACCTAGCTAGGTGGTAATGTTTTGGTAAGAGACAGGGATGAGGGAGCAGGAAATAGTAATGCTACAATGAGTGCCATGTATGCAGTCATGAAGATGTTTTACTCTCGCCAAGATAGCTACATCAGCTATATGCAAGAGCTCCAAAGAGCACAGGCTGCACAGCGTAGGATGTGAGGACGTGTGCACAGGCACCGAAGGGCAATTAGAGAAGCTTAGAATGAGATAGGTAATCTTATAATAGCCTTAGAAGCTCGTTGGGGGTAGTTTGTCTGTGCTGTTGCAGAAAGAGATGCAGCTAGGGCTGAATTACAGGATGTCCGTGCTAAGAGGGACGATGTCATTCGTCTTGCTGAAACTAGGGAGGTAGCTAGGATCAAGACTGTGTTTCAGGCTGCTAGGCAAGGCAATGGAGTTGATCGTAGAGAGCAGGAACTCATACACTAGATTGAGGAGCTTTAGTTGGATGTTCATCGTCTCAACAACATGGTGAACCCAATTCTTCCTCTAGCTCCAGCAGTGGAAGAAGATCCTAATGTGTTGATTGCTGAGGATGATGGCATGGAGGTGGATGCTGAGGAGGAGCCTGAAGAAGAAGAGGTTGAGCCTTTTGAGGATGACCACGGATGATGGTGTGTCCGACATCGATAGCGACCACCCCAAGGAGTAGCTTAGCTATAATAGCTAGCTAGATGTAGTAGCTCTTTATCTTCAATCCTCATGTAATGAACTCATAATATAGGTCTCGATTTCATGATGTACCCCTTATGATTTTAATGGAACTATGCATGTACTACATGTGGTGATGGTACTTTTTAATGAATTTCCAGTTGTTTTTGGCATAAAAAAATTGGCATGTATGGAACGCATTGCGAGTATGATAAGTGATCCATTTGGTGATGTTATGTTGTGGAAATGAATTATTGTGCCTCTGTGTTGTATGAATTTACGATTCTCTCCAGTAATTACAGTATGGCTTGATTATACAATTCCTCTGCAATCTCTTGACATCATCCAATAATCACTTGTTGTTGCAATTTTGCAGATGACTCGCACTAGCAGAGGGGCTAGTACCAGTCAGAATGGCGAGGATGATCTCCCACCACCACCGCACCCCACTCCAGCAGAGATGATGGCCCAACTCATGGAGACCCAACATTCCATGGGAGAAGTGTTGCGCAGTCTCAGCGCAGAATGCTGGCCATGGACAAGAAAGGGACCAGCACCAAGGACCTAAACCTAACCAGTTCAGCACTTTCAAGGACTTCCTTGACACCAAGCCTCCTATTTTTAAGGAAGCAGAAGAGCCATTGTAGGCAGATGAATGGCTGAATACAATCGAGCAGAAGTTTTGTCTCATAAGGCTCACCGAGCACCTAAAGATAGAATATGCATCGCACCAGCTATAGGGACCTACAGGCATTTGGTGGAGTCATCATCAAGAACCAATTTAAGGCTTCATTTAGGGGACATTATATTCCCCCAGATCTTATGAGCATGAAACATACAGAGTTTATGAGGCTTACCCAGGGTACAAAAAGTCTCACTGAGTACTTGCATGCCTTCAACAACCTCTCTAGGTATGCGCTTGAGTTTATTAATACCGATGCTAAGAAGATTGCTAGCTTCAAGGACTAGGTCCAAAGTTGATGAAGACTCTGGCAAATAACAAGAGTGTGACCTACAATGAATTTGTGAGTGATGCACTCACACAAGAGAATCATAATAATATTTATACTAGCATCCAAGAGCCGCAAGAGGGCCTTTGAAGCAGGTGCATCTCAGCAGAGAGCTCTAGTGGTGGCAAGAACTCAATACCACCCACCTGCTCCAAAATACCAACCACCTCAGAAGAAGGGCCAGCCAAGCCAAGCAAATAAAGGATATCATCGGGCATACTCCATTGCTCTACCATCTAAGGGTGGTGCAGGACAAGGTAACTCAAAGACACTGACTAACAATCAACCCTATTTCAATTACAACAAGACTAGTCATTGGGCGAGGGAGTGCTCTTACCCCAAGAAGAACAATCAGAGGCCAGTAGGTGCAAATGCACGACTGGGATATGTGCATTACACCACCATGGAAGAGATTCCCTCTGGTGAGGTTGTCACAGCTGGTATGTTTCTTGTGAATCATCATCCTACAGTCATTCTATTAAATTCTAGAGCTTCAAATTCATTCCTGAGTCCAACATTTGCATCCAAGTATGATTAGAAAATATTTGTAGTAGATAAAGGTGGTTATTGTATAAGTGCTACCAGGAGTAACATTTCCACTAATCAGATAGTTAAAGATGTACGTATCCAAATAAATGAACGAGAGTATGCTGCAAATTTAGTGATATTACCAGGATTGGGTATAGATGTGATTGGTATGAATTGGATGTAGAACCATGGTGTCCTTATCGATACGTCGACTAGAACCATTATGTTGAGAGACCCCAAGAATAATGATGCTTTTCTAGTACCCCTTCCTAATGAGTTTGATCTCCAAAATGTGGCCAATGCTATCCATCCTATGGTCCTTGCTGATATTCCTGTAGTATGTGAGTTTCTGGATGTCTTTCCTGATAAATTGTCGGGGTTACCACCGGACAGAGAGATAGAGTTCAAGATAGAATTGTTACCGAGTACCGCATCCATTTCCCAAAGACCGTATAGAATGCCACCTAATGAGTTAGCAGAATTGAAGATCCAATTGCAAGAACTTTTAGAAAAGGGTCTCATTCACCCTAGTTCGTCACCATGGGGTTGTCCAGCCATATTCGTGAAAAAGATAGGACAAGTCTTTGTGGATGTGTGTGGACTATCGACCACTCAATGCTATTACTATCAAGAACAAATATCCTTTGCCTCGTATTGATATATTATTTGATCAATTGGCAAAAGCAAAAGTGTTCTCTAAGATTGATTTGAGGTCAGGTTATCACTAAATCAAGATTAGGCCGGAAGACGTACCTAAGACGGCTTTTTCCACTAGGTATGGCCTTTATGAGTATTTAGTCATGTCCTTTGGATTGACCAATGCTCCTGCCTATTTCATGTATTTGATGAACTCGGTGTTCATGCCCAAACTTGACAAGTTTGTGGTTGTGTTCATCGATGATATCTTGATTTATTCAGAGACGGCAGAAGAGCATGAGGAGCACTTGAGAGTGGTGTTGTCGAGACTATGAGAGCATAAGTTGTATGCAAAGTTTAGTAAATGTGAGTTTTGGTTGAAGAAGGTACCTTACCTATGTTACGTATTATCTAAAGATGGAATTTCTATAGACCCATCCAAGGTGCAAGAAGTGATGGATTGGAAAGCTCCCACCTTAGTGTATGAAGTTCAAAGTTTTCTTGGTTTAGCAGGATACTATCATCGGTTTATCCCAGATTTCTCCAAGATATCCAAGCCTATGATGAGACTACTTTAGAAGGATGAAAAGTTTATATGGACACTATAGTGTGAAGCAGCTTTTCACACTTTGCGGATTTTGCTAACTACTGCTCCTGTTTTAGCATAGCCTGACATTGAGAAATCATTTGATGTATTTTATGATGCCTTAGGTACCGGTTTAGGGTGTGTTTTATTGCAGGAAGTCTGAGTCATTGCTTATGCCTCATGCCAATTGAGAAAGCATGAAGTCAATTATCCAACTCATGATTTTGAGCTAGCAGTGGTTGTCCATGCTCTCAAAATTTAGAGACATTACCTGCTTGGTAATGTTTGTCACATCTACACTAATCACAAGAGCCTTAAGTACATTTTCACTCAACCTGAGTTGAACATGAGGCAGCGCAGATAGTTAGAGTCGATCAAGGATTACATCCTAGAAGTGCATTATCATCCAGGAAAGGCCAATGTGGTTGCCGATGCCTTAAGCCAGAAGTATCATTGTAATTCTTTGTTGGAAGATGGTTTCAACTTATTGCATCCAGCAGTCCTTCACAATATCATTGTTAGTTGCTCTCTCGAGCCAAAAATCATTGAGCTCCAAAAGACTGATGTTGGTATATTCCATATCAAAAGAAAGATGAAAAAAGAAGAAAGTAAGCATTTTCGATTGGAGGAGAATGGCGTTCTATGGTTTAAAGATCGACTTGTAGTGCCGAAAGATAGGGAGTTGAGAAACCAAATTCTAGAGGAAGCTCATTCTTCCAAGCTATCCATTCACCCGGGTAGCAGTAAGATGTACCAAGACTTGAAAACTCGATTTTGGTGGACAAAAAATGAAGAAAGAAATTGCGGCATACGTTGCTAGATGTGATAACTATTGTTGAGTTAAGGCCATTCATATGAAACCAGCAGGATTACTTCAGCCACTGTCTATTCCAAGTTGGAAATGGGAGGACATTAGTTTGGATTTTATTGTCGGACTTCAAAACACCCATAAGGGTCATGATTCTATTTGGGTAATTGTTGACTATCTCACTAAGTCTGCACATTTTATTCCTGTCAATGTCAAGTATCGACCTCATCAATATGCAAAGTTATACATTGAACAAATTGTAAGATTGCATGGAGTACCCAAGAGTATTATATCAGATCGAGGGCCCTAGTTTGTTAATCATTTTTGGGGACACCTGCACAAGTACTTAGGTACCACATTGATTTGCAACTCTGCTTATCACCCCTAGACAGTAGGTCAAACTGAGCAGGTTGAATCAAATCTTGGAAGATATGTTCAGAGCATGTGTGATTTCTTCCAAGGGTTCATGGGAGGATTGGTTACTATTGGCTGAATTCTCCTACAATAATAGCTATCAAGAGAGCATTAAGATGGCTCCATTTGAAGCTTTATATGGTCGCAAGTGTAGGACCCCTCTAAATTGGATTGAGCCTGGTGAAAGAAGATATTATGGAATTGACTTTTACAAGGAAGCTGAAGAACGAGTTCAAATCATTCAACAACATATAGAAGCTGCCCAATCAATACAAAAGAGTTACGCAGATAAAAGGAGAAGTCCTATTATGTTCCAAATTAGAGATTATGTGTATCTAAAGGTGTCCCCAATGAAGAAAGTACAGAGGTTTGGAGTGAGAAGAAAACTTGCTACTAGGTATATCAGACCATATCAGATCATTGCACAAAAAGGGCCAGTAGCTTACAAACTCTAGTTACCTCTGGAAATGAAAGCTATATTAAATGTTTTCCTTGTCTCCTAACTCAAGAAATGTCTTCGTGTGCCCAAAGAAGCTATTGAACCTACTAGTGTCAAGATTCAGTCGGATTTGACCTATGAAGAAAGACCTATTCGAGTGCTTGAAGAAATGGAAAGAGTGACCCATAGCAAAGTCATTAAGTTCTACAAGGTGATTTGGAATAATCATAGTGAGCAAGATGCTACGTGGGAGCGTGAGGACTATCTTCATGAGGTTTATCTAGGTTTCTACGAGGAATGGTAGGTCATACAAATCTTGGGATGAGATTTCTTTAAGGGGGAAGGGCTATAACACCCTAGGTGTTAAGCATGCATTTAGCATTTGCATTGCATGAGCACAACCATCATTGATCATTCATGAGCATGAGCACATCAAATATTATCTCTATGTTAGCTTATATTACATGTGTTGTCACTAAATTGCCTTACATATGCTAGGGTTTACATGTAAACAATGTATAAAATGTTTGTGGAGCCCTAGGAGTACCTTAAACATGTTTAGACTATCACATGGAACAACTTTGGTATTCATGACTAAGTCTAGTTTGGTCTCTAAGTCATATTTATAGTGTAACTCATCATTTTCATGTTGTATGTTTGACCTAAGTTGAACTATAGCATAGAGTGTTTACATGGTAGTGCACCCTTAAGAAAAGTTGTAGCACTTGTTTAGAGCAACAACTTTTATTTTTGGGTCAAGGTCTAATTCAGTGCCTAACATGGTCATTTAGATCTCACAAGAATCAACAATGTACTGTTTTTGGAACTTAGGATTTTTTCTGTCAAATTGAGTTTACAGTTTCGTTGTGCCTGACTTTGTGATGATGCAACTTGCTAACCTTTGTGAATTAGACCTAGATCACTTAAGGAAAGTTGGAGCTGGTATGTAGATCTACAACTTTTATTAATAGAGTTTTTGCTAACTCGTCGTGGTTTAGGACTTTGGAGGAGTTGAATTGGCACTGTCAGACGAACAAACAGTGCTCTAATGACCAACTCGGCCTGGCCATTATGGCCGACCCGAGGGCTAGAGCTTGGCCACCGCATGGCCGTCGCTAGCCGACATTGGACCCCATCATAGTAGGGTGGCATGTGGTTAAGGTGACACCACACTGCTCATTCCCTAATCGCGTTCGCACTCTCTCCCTCTCTGTTGCTCTCTCTCATGCGCACAGCTAGGAGCACCGAGCTTGCCACACCACTACATTGCTCCACCATCGCCTTGCTCCCTCACCACTGCACCATTGCTGCCTCCTATTAGGCCGTCAGCTGTGCCGTCTTCCTCTCTACCTCCTCGACATAGTAGCAATGCCAGGCAGGCCATGGTGAGGGTGAATTCTCCGTTCTTGTCCTCGCCGGAATCACGACTTCCATGGCCGCCTTCACGGCGAGCTCGCCGCTGCTCGACTCACTTGCCCCTTCTTCCATCTTCTTTGTGTTAGCGCTAGATAAGGGTGTGGCCTAGCTTCTGGTGTGACCCTATGGCAAACCGTAGCTTCGACAGCATTGAACACGACGGCCAGCGCCGCTGCACCACCACGCATGTGGATGGACCCCGTCAGTGTTTCCCACCTAGCCTCGGTAGCCTCGGTAGGTTCACGTAGTCATCGCAGAGCCTGTGCGCTTCTCGTCGGGCCTTGTCGTGGCCAGTAGCAACCGGCACACCTCCACACAGCACTGCCATGCCGCCATGGCCGGTGATGAGCCTCACCGGTGTGTCTACGCTTCCACCACCGGTACTAGTCGACGCGGGTGAATGAGTGGAGCACTTTGGTGGGGTCGGTTTCGCCGAAAAGCTCACCATCGGTGAGCTAGCGCCTGGTCAACCACCGTGCCCTATTTTGGTTCACTGACAAGTGGGGTCCGCTGACCCAGTGGGTCCCATGCGTCAGCGACTACAGTTAGGGTTTTGTTTATTGCTTTTCTAGATTTTTGTGCTAACTTTGGAAAATCATATCTAGAGCTAGGAGTGTCCAATTTTGGTGAACAAAATTTTGTTGGATTCCTCATGAAGTGTAGTATTTTATAAAAATATGAAATTCACTGTTTATGGTATTTTTCATGGTGAATAAAATGTAGCTAGATAAGTGCTTTTTGAATATTTACAATCTTGTAAAATGGATAACTTGAGCTAGGAAAGGGATAAAATTGTGATTCCAATTTTGATGGTCTTGTATTGACATGATCTAGCTAAGACAAATAAGAAACTTGCAGTAAACTTGATTGGAGTAGGGTCCTTCTATTTATCTATTAATAAATGGTGTTTTCTGAGGAAAATTATAGGGATAAAAATAAGTAACATATTGCCATGCAAATTTTTGTACAGTATTATGGCACTAGGATGAAGCTAAGAAAAGTATAAAATCTGTTATTTGACACTTTTCTATAGGGTTAACTATTTTCACTAAAATAAACCTTGCTAGCTTGTCATTTTTGTAGAGGATGTTATACATGTTCAAATTGTATGAAAGTTTTACAGTAGTCTATTGGGGGCACTTGGAAGACACTATAATTTTCTAAGAAGTTATTGTGCACATTTGTTATATGTTTGTTATTTCACCTAATTATCTAATTAAATGAATAAAGGAATTTAAAGAAATAAATTGGGCTTGACCATTATGTTTTCTTGAGTGTATTTGATATTCCTGAACTATTGGTATACTTGGTGATGTCTAATTTTGAATGCTTATATGCAGTAAAAATATTATTGCTCTAAAACTCAATTTAAAGGTGTTTCCGGATAGATTTTGTTGTTGGGTATTTTTCATAGTCAAAATGAAGTTTACTGTAGAAATGGTTAATAACAAAGTTGTAGAGAACTTCTTTATCTATCTTGTGTCCAAATTTCAGGGCAATAGGCCGAATGGTATATGATTTATGTCTGTTTAAATTTGGTCTCCCGAAATGCTTGTTCTCTGGAATTTCTGGACAGAGCTGGATAGATTGCCTATTTTGGTTAGGATAGAGTTTCAATTTGCTTTTGGTGATCAAATAAGAGTTGTAGGCAATGTTATAAGCTTTCCAGAAAGTCCAAGATCACATTATTTGGATAAGCAGAACTACAGTTATGATGTAAACTTGTAACTGCTATGTGTAGCTCTAAAATTATCTTGTGAAGAATATTGGAAGTGGATAGAGAAGAGATATGCACCTACTCAGTAAACAAGGAGTTAGCATTGTTATCATTGTGTAACTTAACATCATTATCACAGCATGTACATTCTCATGTCACATCATCCATGATCCTTCTTATGCATTCATGGAACTTAGTTATGCATATGCATGCAATAGGTGCAGCCGAAGAGATCATGTTGGTGGAACTCGATGCTGATCCGCAAGAGGAGAACTAAGAAGTGCAGCACTAGGAGATTCCCTGGAGAAGGAGAGCCTGAAGCTGATCATCTTCCCGAGTGTCTAGATCACCAACCTGCCACTTTTGTGAAAGGCAAGCCCCAGAGCATTATAAGTCTCCCTATTTTATTAATGTCACCTAAGTTACTTGTATTGATGCAATACGTGATAGGAGTTGTTATGAAACACTTGCTGCATATTACCTTTCCTTATCCAGAAATATCTACCATGAATCCTATTAGGTCCAGGAACGCTCCTTATGCTTAGCTATGCTTAGACCGGTAGAAGTCGGGTGATTTCCTATCACCTGCAAGCCATAGGCGATAACTTGATCACGGTTGACTATATTGTGCTATCGTGGAACATAACCTGGTGTGGTTGATTAATTGGAGATAGGGCAGAGTCTTATGTTCTGGTAATCATAGTGATTCCATCTGTGTCATTTCAGGACCGGTTATTAGAGGTCATCTTGTCATGTTGAACGTATGCCTCTCACATAGTTGGTCGGATAAGTCATTCCGACCGTGAAGTTGAGTAGCTCAACTCAGGTTGGAGACATGAGCAGTTAAAGTGCAAACCCTAGGAGGCAAGTAAGGATGTGCAAAGAGCCAATGGCATAAACCCAAGGGTAGGTTAGAGTCCCAAGCCTCTTGGCAGATTGGTTGTATCTTTGAGGGTGCGGCGCTAGTCTTAACCGCGATTGAACTTGAGTTGTACCAAAGGTGACCTAATGCGACCCCGACGGGGGAAGTATGGGTGTGTGTTAGGAATAATTCCCCAGCTGGGTAGGAATCGATTCGAATGGCCGTCTCTCCTAGATAGTGAGAACTTGATAGGAGTACGCTTCATCGTAGTAATTAATGGAAATGCTGGTTATGTGATTATGAAAGAACTCAACTGGATATGGTTATTATTGTGTTGACTTAATGGTACCAACATGTTGGGCATATGATAGTTGCTAATTTAGTATGAGATAGGATTAATAACTAGTGGTTCACAATTTAAGAGATATTGGACAACTAATGTTTTTATGCAAATAATGTCTACCAGCGCTACTTATAAAGCCTTGCATACTCCTTGGTGTCTTAGTATTTTAGTTGATGATGGGTAAGTCTAGCTGAGTATCTTCTCATACTTAGGTTTTTATTCCCATTGTTGCAGATAATGTTATGTACCACTACTACTGCAAGCACTGCTTTGCTCCTGCAGTGGATGAGGAATAGGACCATGGGCATGGTCATTCTATATATCATCTCACCCTTGTGCTTTTGGTTGGAGATGACTATAAAACTGACCATGTATCTAAACTATTGTGATGTTGATGTTAAACTACTTTGCTTCTGCTACTTTTAAACTTGGTTTGTAATAATTATGTGAACTCTGATTTCTATTTGTGAACTGTGATGTAACATGTGACTGGTTATGTTGAATCATGTATGATCTTGGCTTGTATGTTGATTGAATCGAGATCCTTCATGATACTCGATGGACTACCAAATTTATATGGGCTCAAGTGTGATGGTTTGACTGCCTTGGCGGTTGCTATTGTACTTGTGCTCTTATAAATTGGACGGTTCTATGACAGTTTCCTTCGTCTAAAAGCTCTGTCTAAATGTTCATGGCCTTGTTTTGATAGTTTTTAGTGTTGTCAGCCCTGGAGGAGTAGTTGGCCGCTCTTCAAGAGGCAGCCCCTGATCGCCGTCAATGACATGAACACAGGGGGTGTCCTACTTGAGGATCGTCTGCTTGCCCATGCTAGCTTGGGTTAGGACGGTGGCCCTTAGTGGGGTGCACCATGGGGCTACCTTAGCCTTGGCCATAGTGCAGGCTTTGTTCTAGCCACGATCTCTACCGACTTGAACCTGGCTTTCCAGTTGACACCAGTGAGGAGGAAAAGGAGGAGCTCACTGGCGACTTTACCACTGCCATGGAGGCCATCGTGGCAGGCCATGCATGCGGGCGACATCATTCTCACTGCCTTCTTTGAGCCGTAGATTGTATCTAGGGTCATTCCAATCTTAATGAAAAGCTAGTCTGTTAGTTTAATTCAAAGAGCAACTTTCTTTCACAGTGTTTGCTTGTTGTGCTTCAATGTAAATGTTAATCATTCGGCACATTGTGTATTACTCTTTTTGGAATGCACACATGAGAAAGTCCAATGCTATGCGATTGTAATGCACTGGACAATATCTATTACTCTTTTCTGAATGCGCATGCAAGATTTGATTGTGCACGAAAGAAAGTCCCCTACTCTATGATTGTAACGCGTTGGACAATAGATTTCATGTCTAGGTGACTCCTCGACTTGCAATGGGGTTGTTTGACCCTGTAGTTCTCTCAAGAGGAACGACTCGAGTTGCAACAAGGTAGTCATACTAGATACATGTCTCTCATATCGCACTTAGATGTTAGGTTCAATTTACAGTGGCAACATAGTGATAAAAATGGTTCAACATGTACAACTTATTACAGAACAATAGACATTGTGTTGTAAGCAAGACTTCAATTATTACATCAAGAATTGTTTTAAATCCAAATTTCGATGCCTACGTGGCAACATAGTGATAAAAAGGGTTCAACATGTACAACTTATTACAGAACCATAAAATAGACATTGTGTCATAAGTGAGACTTCAATTATTACATCAAGAATCATTCTAAATCCAAATTTCGATGCCTCCGTTCCCTCACCTTCTACCACATCCCTCCCTTCGACTGTCAAGCTATCACCAATCTCTTGTACATCCCTTCCTCGGTAGGGATTCAAGGTGACTACGCATCCGAAGGATGTGGTGATGACGACGAAGTAGGCATCAAAGTTGTGACAGGTGCTATTGAGGTCGAACTCGCCTGGTGAGTGCATCTCGCCTAATGAGTTTGCTAAAATGTCATTGTCTGAAATCTGATGTCTCATCATGCTCAGTGAGGTGGTTACCTAGATGAATGGTGGACTCTCCGATCTGCTGAACTAAAGTAGTAGTGTTAGACCCTAGGGTTGACTCAGCTCTATTAGGGGTAGGATTAGTAGGCTCGGTGGTCGCATCAAGCTCCATGATTGTTGGGGAAGCCCTAGGAGGCTCTGTATGTGCCCCTATGGTGTCGCATGCAGTATCTAGGCCCCTCAACCTGATTGGGCGGAGAAGGTCGATCAGCTGCCTCATGAGCTAAAGTTGAACTCTACTTATGTTCAACTGTAGTAATACTAGCATTAGCAGGTTTAGGTATCTCGGTCATTAGGAGAAGCCCCGAGAGGCTCTGTATGTGTCCCCATGGCAGCTTGCACCTTGACCTATGGGGGCAAAGAAGGTGGATCATCTGCCTCTTCAGAATCTAAAGCTGGCTCAGGTATCTCAAGCATTGGAGAAGCCTTGTGAGGCTCTGTATGTGCCTCCATGGTGACTTGCACCTCGACCTGAGGGGGTGGAGAAGGTGGATCACCGGCCTTATCAGGACCTAAAGTTGAACTCTGCTTATGTAGCATCATCACAATTGGTAAATCTGTGTGGACAATTGTATTATCAGGATTAGTCAGATAACCAGCAGTGGGGTTGACTTGACTACCACATTGCAACTGAAGTGTCTAAAAGTCAGGGGATTTGACCCTTGTTGCACTGTACAGTTGAATAAAGCAACCGGTGAACACATTGCACATTAGGTTGATTTTTTAGCCTTGTTGGTTGATGACCTCACAAAAAGTAGATGATTACTGACTCATCTGCTCTTTGAGAAGGACCACACTCTCCGCTTACTTATCAATACTTGCTTTCAAATGTCTCTTTTGTCATTCCATACACTTGTCTTGTCATTCCATACGCTTCTGGTTTTCTTCCAGGCCAACAACTAGCCTAGCAAGTATCTGTCCAAGCTTCGACGATTGCTAAACAAACACTGGAGGCGGTGCCTGCTCGGCTAACGTCTCTATAGTAGGTGGAACATCATCCATCTCTTTGTCGGCCACACCACCAGAGGACGACCCTCCTTCATCATGGTTGTCTAACATAGGGTCACGGTAGTCGCTATCATCGGAGTCTGAATCTTGCATTCATACATTCAAGATTCCTCTAATCCCAGACTGGTGCTCTGCCTACTCTAGGGATGCATCCACCGTTTCATGTCTTTCACTATCCTGTATGGGTAACAGCTCTTGAATGGACCTAAGGACACGCTGTCCATGACGACGATCATCCGGACTTGCTGGCATGTAGGTCATAACCTCACATGTCGACTCGTTGTACAACGGCCTATCTTTTCAGAGTTAGTCATGCATAGCAGATAGCTGATGATGTGAGGGTAGATGTGCTTCCATCTAGCATTGATAGCATTAGCTATCACATCCTTGATCTTAAACAGGAAAAAGTGTAAGAAGTCAAACTGCTTGCCTCTCCATATTGATAGTAGTAGCGACTACTGCAAGCTGGTCAATGACTCCCTATTGACACCACAAGGAAGGACTATCTTCCTTAGAGCCATGTGTAGAACGTACGCCTTTGGACACAGTCTGTTTGGTGTACGCAAGGAGCCATCGGTGAAGGGCTCCATGAAGAGTGGCTGAATCTCCTAGTCTATAGGAAAAGTACCTCTAGCCCTACTACGACACGGAGGCAAAGTATCTCCATAGACTATCTCATGGAGCTTCCTATATGAAGTGTTAACCCTGAGGAGTTCTTGTAGGTGGTCATAGGACATTCGCTCTAGCCAACCATGGAGCATAAAATCAATGTGGTCTTGCTTCAAATGAATCCACACTATTGCATAGAACTGACACACCCAACTTATCACAATTCGATCAACCTCACTGAAAAGGTGAAGGAAGCCTAGGAACCACTCAAAGAGGGGCCGGATGGGTATACCAGCTGGTCTCTCAAGCTCATCCCAACCAAGTATCCTTTGGTCTACTAGTGCCATCCCTCTAGCATGGTAGCTCCTGAAGAAACTCTCCTGAGTCATAGTTTAGAACTATGATTTTGTGCCAGTCTCTTTGAGTAGTGGAAACCAGAACTCAATACTGTAGAACCTGATGCTCCGTATCTTCTTTGAACTACAATACCAAAAGTCATAGAACTAAACCACCTCTTTCTTTCTCTCAATATTACTGCTCCTCATAGAACCATTAGCAGACATCAAACCTCCTAGACTGCTCCTCATACGACCATTGGCAGACATCAAATTACCTCCTCAACAGCTCCTCGTAGCAACAATTGTGGCACACATCAAATTACCTCCTCGACTGCTCCTTGTACCACCAATTGTGGCACACATCAAACCTCCATGAGTGCAAGTGCACGTGCCCCCATGAGTACCTATAGATTTGATCTAGGAAGGTGCCAAACGACTGGTCTAGTTTTTGGAGTGGAACTCGGTCATTTGCTGTAGTTGTTCCTCAGTGAGCTCCTCCTCCCTAAGTTCCATTTCAACACTCTCCTCATGCTGCTTCTGTCGGCGGGCCATTCGATTCCACCTGCAAGAATTCCTAGACTCTAGGGCTAGCATAGCTTTGGTTGCTACTTCCTCTACTTCTCGGATACTGTCTTCCTTCCTCTACCTCTTCCTGGGCTATGGTGGTGCTTGTTCCTCTGCTTCTAGGACACATGAGCCTTCCTATAGCTCTTTCTAGGTTGTGGTGGTGCCTGTTCCTCTGCTTCTTGGAGAATGGTTGCCTATCTCAGTCTCTTTCTATGATGTGGTAGTTCTAGCTGCTTTGATTTAACTCACACCATCTACAACAATCAGAAAAAATTACACATGCATTTCATCAAACACCATAAATTCATGAAGAAAAAAGAGAGGAGATCGCAGACAACCTCATCGTGCCGAGGTGAGAAGGTAATCTCAACTAGCTTGCTCACTGGAGGAGTGGCGCATTGACAGACGGTGGCATGGTAGAATTGCCATGGCACGGTAGATCCCCGCAACATGAAAGGATCTAGGCAAGAGGTATCAGTGTCTAGGAAGAGGGGGTGGGTAAAGGGGGAGGGGGGAGGCGGCATAGGGTGGGTGGCACCAGAGGGGGCGAATGGCAGCAGAAACGATGCGCAGATGAGTAACAAATGGGTACTGATTAGAGAATGCCTTTAGTAGTAGACTGTCCCATGTGCTGCATAAACGCTATCAAGAGTCTCCGTCCACCGAAACTTGGGGGACCACCAAAACTTAGGGGATTAATATTAGTGATCCGAACGGTTAATACACATTAGTGTATTACTCCTGTATAGATCATCACCATTCATCATATAAAATTCAGTCTCTGCTCATCAGATGCCAGACGGGGCAGCAATATGCCCGTGTGAAAATTTGATTTTAGGAGAAAATGAAATCCTTGCACCCAGCAGTGCCGCCAACACGAACAAAAAATTAGATCTCTCTCTCTCTTTTGCCCTCCTCATAGAAAATTGGTTTACCGCGCCATCGATTTCAGACAAGGGTATTTGTGGTATTGTTATGGCCACATCAAAGCTCAAGGAGTCATCGTCTCTGCCTCCATCTCCATTCTCCAGCCAAACCAACCGCATCGTCTCTCCTCCCGCTCTGAAGCCTAGCCTCCTCTACCACCCTAGTCTGAACCCTAGCTAGGCACATCGGCACAGCAGCTTGACTCCCTCTTCACTCTCCAGCCGCACCCTCTCTCATACCTTTTCAAACCCTAGCTAGAGACAGATCTAGATCTAGATCCGATCCCCTTCATCAACAGTAGGTCCACTAACAGCGGAAGGACCACCGTCAGCGGCGATACATGCCAGATCTATACCCCTATTGATGGTAGTTAACAACCATTATAAACCATCAATAAAACATGCATAAGGGCACAATTGAGATCACCAACAAGGGTCTAGGGGTTTAAACTAATAAATTCTATGAGTTTTGGTGAATCTATGATTTCTACAGGGTTTATCTAGAAAACTATCAAGGTGGACCTACATGTTAGATTTAATTGTGCTTATCCACCATGAAATAGGCACTAGAAGGTTCTAGAGGATACCAGAGGACACCACGTTGAGGTAGAGAGTGAGTGGCTTACCACGGCCAGCACCTATAGGCCTGCTCGGCCCCTGGGCCCCCCTATCAGCCTCTGCGTTGCAATGTCAGGTTCTCCACCGCCTCCTAGGTTGCATCTACGCCATTCCTTAAGTCATTTTGATCCAAGGGCTCACGTTGGATCCTCCGGCCTATATATATCAGCCCCTGCCCCCCTGAAGGCATCAAGTCATTTGAGAAGACATAAACCCTAATCATCCTTAGAGCTCCACCATATTCTAGCGCATAGCTAGTTAGGCTAGGTCTAGAGGGAGGCAAGTAGGCTTCACTTGGATTCCTGATCGTGTCAAGAGCATGGTTCGGTATAATCTTTCTACCCCTTCTCTCTTTTGTATCTCCATTATTTTTATATGCTTGCAACAATTATTATGACAATATTAGTATTCATCTTATTCATGTTCTTTGTTATAATGTTCATCGTCAACATTGATTATATACCTAGTATAGTTGGATTATCATCATATTCGTGCATATATTCGTATAGCGCTCCCCCTAAGGATCCATGGGTGGGTGGTCGACATGGTGTAAGCGTGGTGCTTATACAGTGATTTACCTATAGATACACCCTCTATTCTTGGTCATGTGGTAGATCAGTGGACGTGACACTCCCATTGAGTCCTTTGTAGTCCACTCCCCAATGTAGGTAGCACGTAGGATCTAGTTACGAAGGGGTACAAGCTTTGTTCTTAATTTCCCTTAGTAATATCCCTTATGTGTAGATATGAAGATGATCTCAGCAATGACTATTAGGTATAATTGCACTAATCAATGTATGCTTTGACTTATAATTAAGAATGACTTAGGAATTATTCCTCTAATATTCTACCTGACCATGCTAATGCCATAGAAAGGAGTACTCTAAGTGATTTATCATTATCATTGTTCAATACTTATCACATATATATCTTATCCTATGACTTACCCTTGTTTTGAGTAGAATATTGGTTATGGTTTACTTTTCCATCAATAGTATAATTTATCAATACTTGTCCATGCTAGACCTTCCCTATGGTAAAAATATAAATAACGATACCTAGAATACTCTTGGGTGAAGTGCTACAATGGTATAATTATCTATGTGCTTATAGATTCCTTTTTATTCATATCTATATATTCCTCCTAGTCACATAAATTAATAAAGAACTATTTAGTATTATTCTAGTAGTAATACTAGGTAGTACCAACAAGTATCTCTAGAAACATCACTAGGGATGACAACCTAGTAAAGTAATGTTAGGAGATATAGTTTTATAATAGGTGGCTATTAAAACAAGTGACAAGTTAATAAATACCAACAAGCATTTCTGGTGTCATTGCTGGGGAAGGTAGCTAGACAAAGGAAGTATTGATAAACTTATACTTATTGATGTGATCAAGATAAACCATATACCCCTGCTCAAGTAGGATTACCCTTGTTTTGTCAACTTTCATATCTTATACAGGGTAATGTATGACCGGTTTTGACCTTCCGACAAACTACATTGACTAATCCAAAAGCTTTACTTAAGAGAACTAGAGCTAAACTCAAAAAAGTTCTAGCTTTAGAGTTGGAAGACAACCATATAAGGTAAAGCATAACACCAGAAATTGAAGCCATGACTGACAGGACTCTTCATGAATTCTTTGCTCCAACCACTGCCAACATTCGGACTGGACCCATAGTCAATGTGGGAGATAATGGATTCGAGCTCAAGCTAGGCTCTCATCAACATGTTGCAAGCGAGCCAATTTTGTGGAAAGGCACATAAAGATGCGAGTGCACATCTCCAACACTTTCTAGAGATCTGTAGCCCTTTCACCATTAAGGGAGTAACCAAGGATGCCATACTACTTCGCCTGTTCCCATTTTCACTTTTGGGGAAGGCTGAAGCAGTGGTTCTACACCAACAAAGATAGAAACACTATATGGGATAATTGCTCCACTGCCTTCCTAGCAAAGTTCTTTCCCATGGGTAAGAACAATGCTCTGCGTGGGAGAATTTTAAATTTTTAGCAGCAACATGATGAATCTATCCCTGAGGCATGGGGATGCTTTCAAGACTATATATCAGAATGTCCTCATCATGGGATGGAGAATTGGCTACTCATGTAGATGTTCTACCATGGGTTGACCAATAGTACCCGTGAGACCATAGATGCTGCTCCTAGAGGTGCATTCTTGTCACTTACACTTCCAGCTATGACCACTCTTGTGGAGAAGATGGCCTCTAAGACTGGAATGAAGAATGTGTTCAAACCCGCAAGAGAGGTGGAGGTATGCATCAACTCAAGGAGGTAGACATGCTATCTACCAAGATGGACCTACTGATGAAGAAGCTCAAAGATCGAGCTAATGAAAATCAAGAAGTCATGCACATTCATGATTCCCGCATGACGTTTGAAGTATGTGGCAACATTGGGCATTCAGGGAACAACTGTCCTAAACCCAAGAGGATGTGAACTTTGTCAACAACAACTACTATCATCCTCAACAGAATCAAGGATGGAACCAGCAACAGAGGCTGAACTACCAAAGTAACTACCAAGCTAACCCTCAAGGTAACAATTATAATAATTTCAATCAACCACCCTTGAGAGAATTAATTGCTGGCCAATCCAAACTTATGGAGGGATTATCTAGAAAGGTAGCTACCAATGATAAATTTCTAGAAAATATAAGTAACAGAATGGATAACTTTGCTTCTACCATTAGGAACCAGCATAGCTTTAATAAAATGATAGAATCACAAATAGCTCAGCTGGCGGCTACTGTTTCTCCATCCGACAAAGGTAAGATTTTGGGGCAGCCGAAAGATTTAGAAACTGCAAATCTTGTCGATATTCACAATGCAGCTTTCTACTACATGCAACCATCAGAGGGAAGGTGGATAGATTACACCCTACCCGACAAGAAAGGTGATCCAGGGAGACCTATCATCCCTATCACCATTGGACCTCACATCTTCCAGGAAGCTGTCTATGACTTTGGAGCTAGTGTCAACATCATGCCTAAGGTAATCTATGAGAAAATTTTAGGAGATCCTTTGTTATACACAAATATGCGTTTGTAGCTTGCAGATCGGTCACTCTGCTACCCCAAGGGAGTCCTTGAAGATGCCATTGTCCAAGTAGGACAATCATATGTTCCCAGTAGACTTTGTAGTTTTGGAAATAGGTGGAGATCAAAGGGCACCCATCATCCTAGGCCGACCTTTCTTGAGCATTGCAAAAGCCATAATCTACACTAATAGTGCCAAGATCTGTTTCACAATCAAGGATAAAAAATATAAGTTCTCTTTCAAGGACCACATCTTGCAATCTCCTAGTCATCCACAAAAGGACATACCTACCTGAAGAGACGACAGTGACCAAGAAGAAGAACAACCAAAGAAGGAGGAAGAATAAGACTAGTCAGCCACAAGAAAAATGGTCCACATGATCAACACACTCCGATCTGAGTACGACCGCCTTCTCGCTTCACCATTCCTTGCTGAGAAGGATGATCCTAGAGTATCGACGATTCGAGTGTACCATTGGAAAAATAATCTTCCACAAGACCTTTTGCGACATTGGATTGGGCGTTAATGTAATGTCCAAGGTAACATATGAATATTTATTCGGTAATGAACCTTTGTTCCTTGACATATATGTAGTTACAGATGGTGGACCAATCAATCTGATTCCTTGAGGGAATAGCAAGGGATGTTATGGTAAGAATACAATATCACTATGCCCCTATTGATTTCATGGTCCTAGACATGGGAGAAGAAGAAGATGATACACCCATCATCCTTGGAAGACCGTTCCTCAACACCACCAATGCGATCATCTATGTTGGATCTGGACAAGTCCACGATCAATTCCCTAGAGAAAAGGTACGCTGTTATTTTAATAGTTATAATACTTATGAACTAGTTAAAGAAGAGCCACTCTAGGAGGAGACGTCGATCATCCCAACGTCAAAGGAACCAACCCTGATGGAATAAATGGTAAGATGAAGAACCTGAAGCGCCTATGAAAGATGAACCTACTCCTGCCTAAGACAAGTCCATAGTCCAGGCAGGATGTGGAAAGAAGAGGTGACATCATCATCGGAATCACCATCACAAGAAGTGCAGTCATCTAAGTCTCCACCGCTGAGACCGGAATGATGCACTCAAGGAATGAAGGACTTCTCCCTAGTCAAATCCTGTCTAGAGGACTTAAAAATCTGAACCCTCACCATGAGGTAACAACAGTAGTTATCCATATTTACTTTCTAGCACTGCATAAATTATTTTTCACTTTAGCATATTTACTTTTCTGTATTTACCTTGCACTAATAAAAGAAAAATAAAAAGTTTCATTACTACATATAAAATCTTAAAGCCCCATGTGAATAAATCTACGGTGTGTAAACACCTACGGAAGTATTCACTGTGGTGGCATAAAAATAAAAATACTAAGCATGCATATTTTTTCTTCTGCATTGTAAAAATAAAATATTAAATGGACATCATGCTAAAATTCTACCAAAAGAAAATCTATCTAAACCCACAAGGACAACAAATCTTTGAATGGTTGACCGCTAACCCCTTATCCTAATCTATGCCACAAGTTTTGGTGTTCTTGTTGGAGTATTTTGCAGGATGACACATAAGATCAAGAGCAAGCTTACATGGCTGTCCTCATCCACCCAAAGTACATCTTCCTAAATCGCTGCTGTACTAGCTACACATAAGGAACCTAACTTCTAGATGAATGAGAAAGACATCAGCTGGCAAACCCGCTTAGAGAAGGATCACTCAACATTCAACAATCGACCACAACAACATTCAGCTTGGGGGAGGAGCATCTCCTGTGTATCTAGCTAAGTATTTCTTTCCATTAGTTTTACTATTTTTTGAGTTTGCTTTATGCTAGATATAATAAAACAAAAATATGTATAACAAACTAAAACAAAATAAAAATTTATCTTAGCTAGTTATATATATTAATAAGGTATGATCTTAAATTTTGAAAACAAAATAAAAAAGCATGCGTCCAGTTTTCTATTTTTAAGAGCTAAATAAAAAAAATGGACTCTAAGGATAATATCTTGCTATGGAAATGATGAATATGTCAGCACAAAATTTCGTCCCATGCCGAGGGCACACGAGCAAGCCGGAAGGGTCCACTCGATGGAGCTGGAGATCCATCTAGCTTCAGCGCAGGGGTGGTCGATCCTGCGCACTCCTCCCGAGATGTGCCAGTCAATTTGACCCTACAATTGACAAGGAGAGAAAGTTTATTAGTAATTTAGGACAGAACGTGCCGGTGTTGCCAGACTGTCCCGAATGTGCGGCTCTGAGAGCCGATATGAAAGGAGATCGACTAAATAGTCGATTCCAGCATATTCATAAGAATAAATCAGTTAAAGCTCGTGGGGTTGTGTAAGAAGAATCGGTTATTATTTAGGATGAATATTATTATTTAGACAAATATTGGTCAATGGCAATAACATGTCAACAGTAATTAGTTTATGCTAAGCTAATGACTACGAGTAATCGAACCTCTTTTTATGTAAAAGAAATAGCTCATCATCATTCTACCATTTAATAAAGATAAATCTAATGAACATATTAGAACTCATCTATCGCTATGACCAGTGGGGCATGAGGCAGAATCATGCAGGCCATAGAAACAACAATAGACTCGATGACCCTAACTTATTACTAATATCAGTGGGTATGAGGCAGAATCATGCAGGCCATAATACAATAATAAGATCATGGGGCTAACACATCTTTCAACCTATCCCTACTTCAATGATCTTGTGATGTGAACTATTCATGAAAGCACTCGATATTGGCTAAAACAGACGATTCAGGCATAGCGCACAGTTAATGTCATGCCCTCTTAGGAACAAATCTACCAAATAACGATCCCACTCCATGGTGCTAACAGTGGGGTGTGAGGCAGAATCACACAGGCCATGATAACAGGCCATGGAAAGGTTTTCGCTAGCCGATAGATCTACTCAAGACAAAACATGCCTTAACCCCACACAATGCATGATCAAGATTGATCTAAAACTGCCGATAAAACATAACTCATCATTTAAAGTGTAGATTAGATCAGTTTAGATTAACAAACGATGGGTTAAACAAGATATAGGGCCAATCTAGATCAATCCCAACCGAGCGAAGTGATATTGCTATAATTAAATAAATAATGGAAGTAATAAGCAATATCGGTAACTTAATAAATCTATCCAAAGGAATGCCACCCTTAGATAGAGCCAATAACTTGACCTTAATCTAGTTTGAGCAGTGGAGGTCGACCAGATCGATGCAGCCATACTTAAACTAGACAAGAGTCGATAACTAGCTTGTACCAGAGTCACAGTGGAGGTCGACCGGATCGATGCAGCCGTACGAACAGAGGTATAAGCCATGAAGGTACTTACAGACAAGCAGTGGAGGTTGACCGGATCAATGCAGCCATACTCACCAAAGAACTCACCAAGATCTACTCTACTCCTACTCCTAAGGGGTGGCCGGAGCCGAAAAAAAGTAAGTAACTTGTATTTGATTGATTGTGTATTTTTTTATAATAGCTAGAGTTTGATATTTATACCCAGAGCCTAAAAACGAACTCTACTCGAGTACAACTCGATACGTTCCTTGGTACGAAGAAAACATTCCTATTTGAAGATAACTTGGACCCTAATCTTTCCCCTTTTGTAGAGTCCGACATGTATCTTCTCGATGCCAGTCATATCCCATCATCGTTATCTGCTGATGTCATTCAAACAGAACCATATATGATATTTAGATTAGGAAAAATTTCACTCTTATATGCTGCTTGCATTGCATTGAGTTTAGTCAAGCTTTGTTGACCTTATGAGAGATTTGTCATGCTCTTAAAATCAAGACCATGTACACACCACCCACATATGCACTACTCCTACACTAGGGGTAGGCACAACAACATGCCATTCCATCTAGATCCACCCAAAAATGTTTTACTCTTACACTGGGAGTGAACACCGAAAATATACCCTATAGTATATCCACCAAATAAATGCTCCAAATTCTTGTTGCTATCTCTCAAAAGCTTTGTTGCTAGAAAAGAGACATGGGGCTATGCAAAAGTTATTCATAAAAAAATAAAAAAATAAAAAAATAAAAAATGGACAAGTGTCCGAGATATATAAAATAATGGGTACTCTGATGCCTGCCTAAAAAAGAAGAAGAGATGAATAAGATAGCCCATGGTTTCTTGCAAAGTTGTTTCCAAGTTTCAAAAGCGAAATATGTTTTCAAGCAGCAAAGTAGAATTAGGTTAGCCACCATATATATCCACCATATACATCCACACACATGCACATCTTGATTTGATTGTATGACTTAACTCTCTTTGGATCTGAGGTTTGACTTCACAATATATGTATTGTAAGTATGCTTTTTCCACTCCTATGAGCTCCACATAAGCCTTAGTTGTAGGAAGAGAAAGGCATAATATTATTATTGTCTTGGTGAGGATCCACAAATACCACATATATTGAGAGACTTGAGAGTGTCATATAATAGAAGCTCTGAGTTTTATTTTAAAATCCTATAAAAACTCTAGAATAATGGTTGAGCAAAGAACTTGAGACATAGTGCTTGACTTGATTATTCTGTCTTTCAATTACTCAAGACCCAAGTGAAGGCTAAGGAGCCCCATAGTTGAAGGTAATAGGGAAAATTGGTTCTATAGCATTGAAAGATGGCAAGAATCGGAAAATACCATCAAAAGAGTTCTGTTACGTAAAATACCATTGAAAGATGAAAACGTTACCTGAGAATAGCATTTCATCACGTTGTCACATTTGGAGGTAACGGCGTCCACTTCCCTTCTCCATTCCCTCTCTTCTCTCTTCTCTAGTTTAAGCGGACTGCGGCGATTAAGCTCCTTTGGCGTTGTCCTGTGTGGTCGGCGGTGACGGTGGGCGCCTGAGGAGGCGGCGCCGTTGATGTTGAAGCCGATGGCACTGGTCGGGGACGAGGTGAGGACAGGAGGGGGAGGGGTGATCCTTGGACAGGGTTGAATGATGACGGTGCAGCAGCGCCGCCTGGGGTTTGTAGCGGTGCGGCGCCTGCGGAGGCAGAGGCGCTGCGGCAGGCGCTGTGGCTGCCCTAAGAAGTTGTGCTTGTTGTTGTGCATCCAGACCTTGAAGATGCCCTTGCCGACGCCGATGTTGTGGCACCACTCGTCGATGATGGCCTCATCGCGCTTCTGCAGCCGCCACCCGAGCCGCTCCGATAGCTCCTTCATCCGCTGCTTCTACTCGGCGGTGAACTTGGTGCAGGAACCGCTTCCTAGGCATCGGCATCGCGCCCCTGGCGGGCGGCATGCTCGACTGGCGTCAGCTATTGGGCGGCTGGGGCCTATAGCCTCTGCACCGCGGCTGCCACCAGCAGCCCCAGGTGCGCCGCTGGAGCCAAGCGAGAGCAGCATGTGCGGCGCCGTCGTGAAGTACGACGGCGGCGGTGGGGGCTGCTGCGCCACCGTTGCCGGCACGTGGTGGTGCAATGGCGGGGGCGGGGACACCGACTGCTCCTTGTTGTACTTCAAGCCCTCCGAGTCGGTATTGGAGTCATCGGCGTCGACGACCCCCAAGTGGTGGTGGCGGTCCTCGAGCATCTCCTCCCCACCACGGTGCGGCTGGCCATGCAACACACTCGGCGGCGGCGGCGGCGGGAGCGCCAACAGCGCAGGCGCAGGCGGGGAACCCTCCACTATCTAGCGGTGGAAATTGCGGTGGCACCCACACGCGGTGCACTTGAGCGACGTCGAGTCAGACGGGTTGGCCCCCATCGAGGGCATGAACTCGCCGCACCCGTCCACTGGCGTGCCCGCCTAGGCTCACGGTGTGGTTCTTGAGGCACTCCCGGTACAACGGCTCCCCCCCTGGCCCCGACCGGTGCCACGGCCGCCGGCTTCACCTGCTTCTTGAGGGCAGCGCCGTTGGGGAACATGATGGGCTTGTACTTGATGTCCATGGCTTCTATGCGGCGCGGGCGCCCCCACTGGGAAGTGGACGCCGTTACCTCCAAACGTGACAACATGACGAAATGCTATTCTTAGGTAACATTTTCATCTTTCAATGGTATTTTACGTAACAGAACTCTTTTGATGGTATTTTCCGATTCTTGCCATCTTTCAATGCTATAGAACCAAGGTAATATGGGTACTCCGATGCCCACCTTAAAATGAACCCTACTCAAGTACGACTCGGTACAATCTTTGGTACGAAGAAAACATTCCTATTTTTTAGATAACTTGGACCCTAATCTTTCCATTTTTTGTAGAGTCTGACATATATCTTCTCGACGCTAGTCATATCTCATCATCGTTATCTGCTAACGTCATTCAAAGAGAACCGATCCCAGTATCAGATCTGAACCGGCTGATATTAATCCTTATGCTATCGGCTCCTTGATTGGCACAATCTTGGAAACCCATGAGTTCCCGCACTCTTCTCCCACATTTTGGTGTAAACACATGCCCCCTAATTTTGGGATAAAATGATTTTATTCCAAAATTCTAGTTTACTGGTTTACCACGCCACAACTGTTTTATCCCGAGATATATGCATGACTCCTGACTTCCTGGACCAAGTTTTATATAACACTCCAACAGTATCTCTTCCAACTCACTTGGCCTGTTTACTTTCTCCTTCTTTCTCGAACCAACTTTAATAGCCAACATTATCATCGCCAAGGCCTCAAACCATATCAAATCACCTGTTCTAACAAGCCGTCATCTAAGCGATCCTCGCCAGATTCAAACCTATTTCGGCTGCAATGGCAACCATTGACCATGTCCCTAAGGTATGTCTCTAGGTTTCTACTCTCCAATCATTGGCTGCTACCTTGTATTTCTTTTCTCCTCAAACTTACTTCGTCTAATTTCTTAGGAAATGAGGAACAAAATCCTGATTCCATCAGCTGTTGCCTCCAATATCTATTTTCTTGGGCCTATGGGTGATCCTGATCCATCTGATTTCATCCATCAAGAAACCAACCAAATCCCCTTTAAACAATCTGTAGTGGATTTGTCCTCTTGGAATACCAAAACTCTCTTCAGAAATTGGCCAAAGATGTCCTAAGGGATGGAGAAATTGGTTCCATAGGGTGTCTGAGAAAAAGGGTGGAGATTGGGAGCTTTATGATCTGAACCAATTTTTGACCCTCTCAGTTGTCTAGGATGGAGAGGAATGATTCACTCCTTATTTCTGCATCTTATTTCTAGTCCAATACCAGTGAATGCCTTTGTATTTGGTCATGGCCCAATGACCATCACTATGGCTGATGTTTACATGTTGACCGGCCTTAGAATTACTGGATCAATGTAGCCTTATGAGTACTTGAGTGATGGCTCCAAGAAATTAGCCAAAATAGCAGACTACATAGGATGGTCTGGTTACATTCTTAACCATATTGGAGATGGATCAGCTGTTAGCGAAAGGGAATACATGGCCTTTCTAAACATGTGGCTGAAAGATTCATTTTCTGTGGGTCATCTTGCGGTCCAACCTACAATCACAAACTCATGGCGAAGCACCTAGCATTAGGCAAAGATGTCCCTCTTGGAAAGTATTTGCTAGGAGCCGCTTATCATCTGATGTACCAGGTGGCTGCCCAATTACTAAAAAATGAACTAGTGCATACCGTCAATGGCCCTTGGTGGTTAATACAACTGTGGCTAAACCTGTATATGCATAAGTTTGTGAGGTCTGATCTAAAAAATCTGAGCTTCCCTTCTTCCACCTTTGATGAGGAATATAGAGGTGAAGAAGGAAGAACGTGGCAGTGCATGAGCCATGGTGAGGCTGCATTGGTCATAACAATTGATTTTGATATTGGCCATCTCTTCAAGAAGTTCTACAGAGGGTTTGATGTAGACATCCTGACCTAGCTACCATATGATGATGAGAATGATGAGCTAATCTTTCCATTCAAGTTTTGATTTGAGTTAGGCTGTTCGGACAATGAGGCGGCCACAATCTTTAATTCCTTCGTCAAGCCCTATGTTCTTCCAGCCAAGTTTCATCATGGACGTGGCAAAATGGCTACAAGCTCTTTCCTTTCAGTCAATCTTCCAACTTATGAGTTTTACAACCCATCCTTTGTAGCTCATCAGTTTGGTTTTGAGTCAATTGCCTCCTTCGTTATTCTTCAAGAACACACTAAAGCCACAGGAAGATATCAGTGAAGTACTAGGAGCCTCCAGAGTTTTTCAACTAGGATCAGATCTTTCTTCCCTCTACTTGCATGACTAGATTAGAGTCAACCTCTCTTCCACTCTCTTTGACTCCTGGTGGCAAGAATGGCGCTCCCATCTTTTTTGTGGATTGGTTCATCCCTTGTGTATAGCCCTGGATGGAGAATTTGCTTCTGACGGAGAGGTAATTTGCTATTTCTTTTCAAAAAAATTGCTCGACAAATTCCTCTGCCAATCGTTCTAATTGACCTTTTTAGGATGTTGAATTTGATCCTCTGAGCTTGGATAGGAAGGGGCGTCCTATAGATTACCAGCCACCGTGCTTGGTTTCAAGAATGGGATCGGCTGCGCCTTCACTAAAAAAATTAATGAAAACTCATGCTGCCTCTACTATCATGACGTGTCAATCTTCAAACCGCAAGGCAGCTCAAGGGACAACCCAGAAAACTACTACTAGGAAGAGACTCCGTAGAACGAGGCCATTGGCTGCTTAGGTAAACAATTCATCTTCTTTTCAAACTGATGTTCACCTTTCTGATCTCGTTCCTTTGTAGTTATCGAGTATCCCATTCCAATCTACGGAACTGCTATCCCAGGTGCTTGATTCAACACCAACCAAGCCCCCATTAGCTGATCCTCAAAAGGAGCCAATTTTGGTTGAAATGACCAATGCTTCCACAACAACAGAAAATGTGAGTTCTCTTCTTGCTACTTGTCGGAGTATTTTCTCTAACTTTTGATTTATTTAGTTTTTCATCCTCTGTCTAACTTCTTATCATGCCAGATACTTCCTGAGGAAACACCTATGCAAGGGTAGGAGCCTGATAGTCCACTCAGTGATATTGTCGGTGTTGAAGGTGATCTGGTTTTTGTCGACACTCAAACTGCCGATTCCCCAGTTCGGCATGCAACTGATGGTAAAAAAATCATACATCCCTTTTATCTTTCTACAATGATTATGAACTAAAATTTTTCCTTGATACTTGCAGATACCAATGTTGAAAGTTCAGAGCCAATTCAACCAGTCATCACTGGTGCATCATCAGCCGTCCCTTCTCTTCAGATGGAGGCTATCATAGAAAAGGATTGTATCCACTTCACCATCCATTTTGTCATGAACTGATTAAAACCTTCTAATCAAGATTTATACATAGGCACTTGATCTCCTAGCTTTGAGATATTCATTCAATCTTGGGGAATATTTAGATGAAGATGAGGTCAGTTCTTCAGCCACCTCTTTTAAGGAAGCTTTGTTAGAGGAGACCAGAAATCAGCTAAGAGACATATTGCCAATGTTCGAGAAGAATATAACAGATCTGGTCCAAGACACCAATTCAATGTAGAGAGTCCTCTTGGCCATCAAGAGCAATCCATCCCCAGTTCTCTCTAGAGTCTTATCATCTTTATCCATCTTTGAGGTTCAGGCCCTGGAGGTGAAAAAGGCCTAGAGGAATCTGTTTGATCATGAAACTTTGCTAGGCCAAGAGGATCTTCAACAAGCAAGAGGCTAAAGAGCTGACACAGTTGATTGATGATCTAAAGAACTCCTCTGTAACACCTCAGGTGTTAGCCTTGCATAACTTGACTTGCATAACATGAGCATGAGCATCAAGCATTCATAAATAAGCATTTACAATTGAAACATTGGATTGAAACATCTGCAACATTTACTTGTTATCGCATGTTTCTTTGAACATATGCAACTTTTCTCATTATTTCATGTCTCCATGTGTATATGCATATGATCATGAGTGTATACATGTAGATGGTTGATATGAGTCACAAAAATATATTGGCAATACATAGGTTAGCAAATGGAACATGGTTCATGAATGTCATTCCCATGATCAAGCCCTTAAGTCATGTTTCATGTGCTTACACTAAATAGCTCTATGAGTGACTAATACATGAAATGATTGTATGACCTTGCAATTAGCCTAAACATGTTTAGAGTATCATTATGAACAACTTTGATATTCATGGTTAGGGGTAATTAGGTCATTAAGCCATAGTTTGGTGTATCAACATTTAAATGTGACATGTTTGACCAAGTTTGAACTAGGTGTTAGAGACCTTGCATGGAGGAGATCACTAAAGCAAAGTTGTAGTATTTTCTATAAGGAACAACTTTTATTTTTGGGTCATTAACTGATTCAGCTCCTAACATGTGTGAAAATGGATCACAAAAATTAGTAAAATCAACATTTCAACACTTATGAAATTTTCCTAAGTCATATCGACTGACAGACTGACAGGCCGACATTGGGAGTGATTTTACTCAGTCTCAGTTGCGAATTAGCATGAGTTCACTGAACAAGAATTGTAGCTGACACATTAGACTTCAACTTTGATGTACGAAATTTTCACTGAAAGTCCACGGTCATGAAGTTTTCATCACGGCAAAACTCACTGTCAGGCTCGAACTCGCGTTCACTGACGAATTGAATCGATCGGCATAGTGGCCGACCGTCGCCAGGACAGAGCCGCCGCTGTGGAGGTCGCGATGGCCGCGTGTTGCCGTTGCCCTGACCGCATAGGCCACAACGTGCCTAAGCCCTGACATTACCACCCTAGCACCCACCCGCACTCAGCCGCGCCTCCATTTCACATTTCCTAGCTCTCCTTCGTCGTTCACAGCGCCCGCAGTAGCTGCAACCTCAGGCACCATAGCGCCACCATCGTCGTTGACAGCACAAGCCACACCTAGCCGCTTCTCCATCACCACAATAGCACCATCGCCATCCCAGCGACTCCCTATGCCAGCCCGTGCCCACTGATTGAGCTCGGTAAGCTCCAGCCCCACACACAGCCTCATCGGAGCTCCGCCGCCACCTCCGTCGCCGTGGTGAGACCTAACCAGACCACCCCAGGCCATGAGAGCATGCACAATAGTTTCCTTGTAGTCCGTAGATGCTTATACGCATGTTTGATTGAGTCGCCGTAGCTTCCACCGGCGTCTCACCGTCGACCCGCACCTCCGCCCTGCCATTGGCGCCACCGTAGTCTCTAGCTCCGACAAGAGGTCCCACCAAGTAGTGCAACGTGTGCGCAAGGTCGAGCTAGATCATCATGTGATGATGTCACCACCGGCAAGTTCACCGTCGGCGAGCTTTGGCCGCACCACCGTAGCGCAGCATAGCGACTCTGTTCTTGTCTCACTGACATGTGGGTCCTCTGACCAACGGGTCCCACCAGTCAGCGGCTAGTGAGAGTATAGGCTAGTTCAAATATTCTAGATTTTAAATTGTTTTATGATTTTTATATCTCTAGTTTGGTAGCTTCAAAAATTGTGCAATAAATTGTGTAGTGTTCCTTAGGAAGTGTAGTATTTAAGAAAAATATATTCTTGACATTTACAATAGAAATGTTGGGAGATTTAAATGGAGATTTGAAATGTGTTTTTGAATGCATGCAAACTTGTTTATTTTATATCTAGAGTTCTTGTGCTCCAAAAATTATGAAATTTTTGTGGTAAGCTATTCTCAACATATATGAGCTCTGGTAAAAATTTGAGGATCAATGCATGTGTAGATTTGTAGTTATAGATTTTTCTTTTATAAATAGTGAATCCTTGTATGAATTTTTATAAATTATTTATGAATCCATTATTCATGAAATTTGTTGGGGGATATCCTAGTACCATAAGGATGCTAAGAAAAATAGGAAATCTGTTGCTTGACACATTTCACTAGGGTTTTCTATTTATGTTATTTTAAGCCTTTATGCTTTGTCTTTTTTGCATAGAGTGTTTTATTGAATAAAATGGCATGAAACTTTTATAGTAGTCCTTTGATAGCATTAGTAAGGCACTGTAAATTTTTAAGAATTTTTGATACACATTTGATATATATTTATTATTTAACCTATGTATCTAAATAAAATAATAAAGGCATATAAAGAAATAGTTTGGGCTTCACCATTAGGTTTTCTTGAGTGTATTTGGTATGCTTAAACTGTTGGTAGACTTTGTGTTGTCAAACTTTGAATGATTACATGAAGTAGAAGTATTGTTACTTTGTAATGCAAATTGGAAGGATTCCTGGACAGATTCTGGAGTTGGATAAGTTGCATGTTAAAAATGATGTTTGCTGTAAAAATAGTTAATAACAAAGTTGTAGGTAATTTTATAAGCTTTCCAGAAAGTCTAGGATCACTGCATTTGGATAATTAGAACTCCAGTTATGAGTAAAATAAGTAGCTGCTGTTTGTGAAATAGTTGATGAGTTGCTAAAGCAGTTAATTGCTTAATCAAGAAGAGATATGCACCTACTCAGTAGAACATGATGCACTTGTTAACATATATGCATTCGCAATATCTTATGCCATATTCATGCATCTAGGATCGGAGGAAGAAATAACGTTGCTGGAATTCGACGAGATAGAGGAAGGGGACCAGCAGGAGAATCCTCAAGTTGCAGCTCCCAAAGGCGTGGAGCAGAATCCTAAAGGGCTTTCGGAGTGTCCTGACCACTGCCCCACTTCTTTTCTGCGAGGCAAGCCCCGTAGCATTCTAAGTCTCCCAGTATTTTACAAATGATTACTTAAGTATTTATGATTGATGCATTAGGTTATAAGAGTTGAATGAAACCACTTGATGCATATAAATTCCTTGTCCAGATATTACACCTTTAACCGGTATAGGTCCAGGATCGAATATATGCTTAGCCATGCTTAGATCGGTAGAAGTCAGGGTGATGTCCTAGTCACCTGCGAGATATAGGTGGATACCGGAGCACGGTTGGCTATATTTGCTATCGTGGAACAGAACCATGGGGTAAAAGAAAATCGAGACCGGGCGAGATGTCGATAGAGAAGCAACAAGACATGGAGGTCTTGGGTGTGGATCTATCCCCGTCTGTGTCGATTAAGGACCGTACCATTATTGGCGCTTCTGACAAGATTGAACGCATGCCTCTCACTTAGCTAGCCTGGATAACTTGTTCCAACCGTGAAGCCGAGTAATTCAACTCAGGCCGGGACCCATTCTATTGTGCGCTCCTTCCGGGGAACGATCAGACTGAGCCCAAGGGCAGGCTAGGCCTAAATGTCCTGGCATCTGGTGTTCTAGATTGTGCGGCACGGTATGGACCCACGAAATGTGGACCTAAGTTGTACCAAAGGTGACCTAAGGCTGCCTTCACGCGGTATGCCTGGGTTTGTGTTAGGAATGAATTCCTAGCTGGTTAAAATCGATTCGAATCGTCATCTCTCCCGGATAGTGAGAAACTTGGCTAGTCCCAACATCGTAGTAACTGTGTTATAGAACATGATGGTTCGAATGAATATGGAAGTACAATACTTGCTATGGTTACTATTGTATGCTTTTAAATGATATACCACATGTTTCGCATAGGATAGTTGCTAATCTAGAAATGGATAGTTATAATTAACTTGTTAAAGGAATCCGAATTGTACGACTAAGTCAATTGCCTTTATGCAAAATGTTGTCAAGCTATCTCCACTTATACAGCCTTGCATAATCCTTGGAGTCATTTTATTTCTGGTTTATGACGGGTAAGTCTAGCTAAGTACCTTCTCGTACTCAGGGTTTTATTTCCCATTGTTGTAGATGGCACTATGTATCATAGTTATTGCAAGAGTTGCTTCTATCCCACCATGGATGAGGAGTAAGCCTTGGGCAGGCTTCTTTATTAATCCCTGTCTTTGCTTTTGTGAACCGTGATCCTACTTGGCACTGTATCAAACTATGTTGGAAACTTTATTTTCGAACTTAATTGCTTCCGCTTTATCTATCAAACTCGGTTTGTAATAACCTTTATTCATACTCTGATGATGAAATGTATCTGTGGACTTTATGTAATATGTGGCATGTATGTTGAATCATGTACGATCTTGGTTGTTGTAAATCGTTTATCGAGACCCATCGTGGTACTCGACGGACTATCAGGTTTATATGGGTTCAAGTATGACAGTGTGACCGCTTGCGGGCTGCCATCGTACTTGTACTCTTATAAATTGGTCGGTTCTGCGACAGCTAGTATCAGAGCAAGATTCAACGTTAATTATCACATGTGTATTTAAAACAAAAGTTTTTGTTTCCAAAAAAACCCTTCTATAGCAACTAATAGTTACATTATAGTATTTGAAATCTAAAGTGTGCCAATGATCACTTTCCTTATGCCCGAATTAAGGACTATTAGGTGGCTATTTAAGTACTAACATGGGGGTTTTTACTTCGTCGTCCATACGGCGTGCTATTGTATGGATGCCATTCATTTGAGTGGTAATGTGTGGATCAAATGCCTCTATGCCAAGGTAAGATGATGAGAGTATGACCGCAAGATGTGAGCGTATGGTCGAGGAGAGATAGTTTTGGTACGACTATGTATGCATGCTTGCATGTGTATATGGTACGTATTTAATTGTGGGTTTAAATTATTATCGGGTAGATTGATATGGAAGTATATGTATGGGTATACATATATGGAAGTATTTACAATTACATTCTGCATATTTCATTATGGGTTTAGGGCTGAAATGAAATTTTATGCAGGTACACTAACAATGAAACAGTGTAGCTCGACTAGTTACGCTATATATGAGAGAACATATGTATGCCACCGTGTCTACCGTTAGAAACAAATTTTTCCTAAGTTTGTGAGGACGTACGGAACGAGCATGCATCATGATAATTACCATTCACATAATTGAATTGTTCCTCCCTTATAAATTTCTTACTCGGATATGTAACTCTTCTCCATTATGGCCTAGTCTCTCACCAAGTAGTACATGTTAATGGTGCAGATGGCACGCACAAAGCAGACCGCTCGCAAGTCCACCAGAGGCAGATCTCCCCACCGTCAGCTTGCTCCACGTACCCATCAATGTCACATGTTTCTTGGAGAGTTTGGGATGCCTACACTCTTGTGGAGAGTGCTTAGCTATGTAGGCTATCCTGATGGAATGGAGCCCCGCTACTTCTAGGGCGAATGAGTAGTTGGGGGAGGGTCTCTTGGTTACTGTGGAGGCCATTGTTCATCCCCGAGGTGACGGTTCTGAGTGGACAGGTTGGTGTTATGAGTCAACTGGCAGGACTGCTGAAGAAGCAGCTGGCAGGGCAGCCTTTGGGATACTGAGGGATATCATGGATCAGTTTTCCTCAGGAGCTGATAGCCACTTTGGTTGGAGTCTTTCCGAGGGGCAACCCCTCCACTGACTCATGGCAGTAGGCAAGAGGAAGATCTTTGGAGATTGGTGCAGTAGAAGGGCAGAACAGTGATAACCCTACCATGAGCACCATGTTCACAGTGATGAAGGTGTTAGATGGAGTAGAAGGTAGCCTAAGACGTGTGTCTAGTGCTCTTGGTCATGCCCGCGAGGACCTAACGTCAGCTTTCAGAGGGAGCATGATGCCGAGATTGAGAGGCTCAATGCAGAGATGGCTCAGTTAACTCACCAGAGGAATGTAGCCTGGTCCACAGAAGATGTTCTGAGAGCTCGATAGTTTGAGCTGGAGCAGCAGCTGGCCAATGCGGAAGAGTACAACGACAACCTACATGAGAAGGTTCATCAGCTGAATAACCACCTCCACCCTTATGTTCCACCTAGAGCCACAGAGATGGATCTAGAGGAGGATGAGGAAGAGGAAGAAGTGGAGCCTGAGGGAGGAGAGGATCCTACCTCTGACCTCGATAGTGATCATGATGAGGATTAGATCACTTAGTACTTAGTGGAAGGGCTAATGTATCACCTTTATTCATGTAATGGACCTGTAGTTCAAATTTGGTATTGGTAATCTGACTATCATGTAATATTGTTAATCACACGACTATCGCATGTTTGGTTAAACATCAATGCAATTCCAGTCCTTTGTTGGTGATCATGATTTAAATTTGCATGCGATATGAGCGTGATAAGTGGTCAAATTGGTGGTGTCATGTTGCGAGAATGAATGATTATGCCTTTGTTTTGTATGAAATTAAGATTCTCCCCAGTAATTTCAGTTTGGCATGAGTACATAATTCATCTGCAATCTCTTGACATCAACCAATAATCGCTTATTGTTGCAACTTCGCAGATGACTGCGCACCCATGCTGGAGCTAGTGGTAGCCAGGATGGCAATAATGATGACTTGCCACCCCCATCCGCCGCCGTCCGCTCAGGAGTTCTTTACCTAGTTCTTGGGGAGCCAAAGGACAATGGAAGAAGCTTTGCTGCCTCATCACGCAAAACACCACTCGTGGCCACCCACATCAACCAGGGGCCGAGCCAAATCAGCACAATACATTCAAGGAATTTCTGGATACGAAGCCTCCAATCTTCAAGGTGGCTGAGGAACCACTGCAGGCTGACAAGTGGCTCAACACCATTGAGCAGAAATTTCATCTGCTGAGGGTCACTGAGCATCTGAAAGCTGAGTATGCTTCTCATCAGCTGCAAGGACCAGCAGGAATCTGGTGGACACATTTCTTGTCGTCTCTGCCTGCTAATGCACGAGTGACTTGGGAACAGTTCAAGCTGGCTTTTAGGGGACATCATATTCCCTCAGGCCTAATGCGCATGAAAGCAGCTGAATTTATGAGGCTCACTCAAGGGACAAAGACTCTCATAGAATATATGCACGCATTCAACAACCTGTCTAGATATGCTCCAGGTTTTGTGGATACTGAAGAGAAAAAGATAGAGAGTTTCAAGCGGGGTCTGGGTACCAAACTGATGAAGACCATGGCCAATTCTAGATGTGCCACGTACAATGAGTTTATTAGTGATGCCTTGACCCAAGAAAACCACAATAACATGCATGCCATTGCTAAGGGTCGCAAGAGGGCATATGAGGTAGGTGCCTCCGGATCTTCCCAGTCAAAGGCGCCTATCATAGCTAGGCCACAATTCCATCCACCTGCACCCAAATTTAGGCGTCCACCACCTAAAGCTCAGAATAACAGGCCATAGAAACCATTCCGTAAGGCATTCACTATTACCTTACCAAAAGGGACTGGCAGTCAGGGAAGCTCCACAGGACCTAGGAATAATCAGCCATGTTTCAACTGCAACCAAATGGGTCATTGGGCCAAGGAATGCCCCCACCCCAAGAAGAATGGCAACCCAAATTAGAACAATCAGAGGCAGGCGAATGCAAGAGCACGTCTGGGATACGTGCATTATACCGCTGTTGAGGAAGTGCCCACTGGAGAAGTTGTCATGGCTGGTATGTTTCTCGTCAACAAGCATCCCGCTGTTGTTTTATTTGATTCGGGAGCTTCTCATTCATTTATGAGTCAAGCATTTGCATCTAGACATGATCAAGAAATAATTGAAGTAAGCAAAGGGGGTTATAATATAAGTTCAGCAGGGGGTACTATTTCTACCAAAAAGATAGTCAAAAATGTGCTCATCTCTATACAAGGGAGGGAGTACACCACGGATTTGATAATATTGCTCGGGTTATCGATAAGTGTAATCTTAGGCATGAATTGGATGAAGGATCATGGTGTTCTTATTGACACTAGCACCCGTACTATTATGTTGAGAGAACCCACGGGAGGGAATGCTTTTCTAGTACCACTCTCCCGCAATTTTGAACTCCAACATTTAGCTTGTGCTATCCAAACCACCACACTTTGTGATATCCCAATAGTTTGTGAGTTTCCAGATGTATTTCTAGAGGAATTACTAGGTCTACCACCGGATAGGGATGTGGAATTTAAGATTGAGTTAGTGCCAGGTACAGCACCCATATCAACAAGGCCCTATAGAATGCCACCCAATGAGTTAGCGGAACTTAAGGTTCAATTGCAAGATCTATTGGACAAGGGTCTTATCCAACCTAGCTCATCTCCATGGGGATGTCCAGCCTTGTTTGTGAAAAAGAAGGACAAGTCAATGAGAATGTGTGTAGATTATAGACCACTCAATGCTATGACCATTAAGAACAAATATCCGTTGCCTCTCATCGACATCTTGTTCGATCAGCTAGCGAAGGCAAAGGTATTCTCCAAAATTGACTTGAGATCGGGCTACCATCAGATAAAGATCAGACCGGAGGATATACCTAAAACTGCTTTCTCTACTAGGTATGGCTTATACGAGTATTTGGTTATGTCTTTCGGACTAACAAATGCTCCAGCCTACTTCATGTACCTGATGAACTCGGTATTCATGCCCGAACTTGACAAGTTTGTGGTCATGTTTATTGATGATATATTGATTTATTCAGAAAATGAGTCAGATCATGAAGAACATCTGAGGATTGTTTTATCCAGATTGAGGGAGCATCAGCTATATGCGAAATTTAGCAAATGTGAATTTTGGTTGAGCAAAGTACCTTTCTTAGGTCACATCTTATCAAGAGATGGAATCTCTGTAGACCCATCAAATGTACAAGAGGTCATGGATTGGAAAGCCCCAACTTTGGTTCATGAAGTTTGGAGTTTTCTAGGGTTAGCAGGATATTATCGTCGTTTCATTCTAGATTTCTCAAAGATAGCTAAGCCTATGACCAAACTACTTTAGAAAGATGAGAAGTACAAATGGACACCAGAATGTGAAGCAGCTTTTCACACCCTTAGAACTTTGTTGACTACAGCACCTGTGCTAGCACAACCAGACATTGAAAAGCCTTTCGATGTATTTTGTGATGCATCGGGAATAGGTTTGGGATGTGTGCTTATGCAAGAAGGGAGAGTTATTGCATATGCTTCTCGGCAATTGAGAAAGCATGAAGTCAACTACCCTACACATGATTTAGAACTTGCAGCAGTTGTTCATGCATTAAAGATATGGAGACATTATTTGTTGGGCAATGTATGTCATATATATACTGACCATAAAAGTCTCAAGTATATCTTTACCCAACCAGAGCTGAACATGAGACAATGAAGATGGTTAGAGTTAATTAAGGACTACAATTTAGAAGTACATTACCATCTAGGTAAAGCTAATGTAGTAGCAGATGCACTCAGTCGAAAGTCCCATTGCAACACTATAGAAGCATTATTGGAAGATGGATTCAACTTGTTACACCCTGCGGTACTACACAATATCACGATCAGTTGTTCACTTGAGAGCAAAATCATAGAGCTGCAGCAGACAGATGTAGGAATAAGGCACATCGAGAGAAAAATGCAAGAGCAAGAGACCAAGCATTTCAGATTGGACGAAAGAGGTGCATTATGGTTCGAGGACCGACTTGTGGTACCAAAAGACCATGAGCTAAGGAATCAAATTTTAGATGAAGCTCACTCGTCCAAATTGTCTATCCATCCGGGTAGTAGTAAGATGTATCAAGATTTGAAAACCCGTTTTTGGTGGACTAAGATGAAGAAAGAGATCGTAGCCTATGTTGCTAGGTGCGATAACTACAGTAGAGTAAAGGCTGTTCATATGAAATCCACTAGATTACTTCAGCCATTGCCTATTCCAGGTTGGAAATGGGAGGAAATTAGCATGGACTTTATCACAGGCCTTCCAATGATGCCACAAGGTCACGATTCAATATGGGTTATTGTTGATCATCTCACCAAGTCAGCACACTTTATACCCAGTGAACACACGGTATATAGTTGGGAAATACGCTGAGATATATGTTTCCCAGATCGTGAGACTACATGGAGTACCTTGGACTATAATCTCAGATCGAGGACCACAGTTCATAGCTCAGTTTCTAGGAGCACTTACACCAGGCTTTGGGAACCAAGCTAATCAGAAGTTCGGCATACCATCCACAAACTTCAGGACAGATGGAGCGAGTGAACCAAATCCTAGAAGATTTGCTTAGAGCTTGTGTTATATCTTCAAAAGGTTCATGGGAGAAATGGTTACCTTTAGCTGAGTTCTCCTATAACAATAGTTATCAAGCAAGTATCAAAATGGCTCCATTTGAAGCATTGTATGGCAGAAAATAGTAGAACTCCATTGAATTGGATTGAGCCCAGTGAAAGGAGATACTTTGGTATTGACTTTGTCAATGAAGCTGAAGAGCAAGTGCGTATCATCCAACAACATATGAAGGCAGCTCAATCAAGACAAAAGAGTTATGCCAATAGAAGAAGAAGACCACTGACTTCTGAAGTGGGTGACTATGTATACTTGAAAGTATTGCCCATGAAAGGTGTGAAGAGATTTGGGATGAAAAAGAAGCTTTCACCAAGATATGTAGGGCCATACAAGATTTTGGAACGAAAGGAAATGTTGTGTATAAGTTACAACTTCCACCAGAGATGAGTGCAATATTTGATGTCTTTCATGTTTCTCAGTTGAAGAAATGTCTTCGAGTACCTGAAGAAGCTATTGCACCCAACAACGTGCAGCTTCAATCGGATTTGACCTATGAAGAAAAGCCAATTCGAGTGTTAGAAGAGTTGGAAAGAGTAACCCGAAGTAAGATTATTAAGTTCTATAAGGTGGTGTGGAACAATCATAGTGAACAAGATGCTACGTGGGAAAGAGAACATCATCTACGAGAAGTTTATCCTGCCTTTTTCCAAGAATGGTAGGTCTTGCAAATCTCGGGACTGAGATTTTTATAAGGGGGAGGGGCTGTAACACCTCGGGTGTTAGCCTTGCATAACTTGACTTGCATAACATGAGCATGAGCATCAAGCATTCATAAACAAGCATTTACAATTGAAACATTGGATTGAAACATCTACAACATTTACTTGTTATCGCATGTTTCTTTGAACATATGCAACTTTTCTCATTATTTCATGTCTCCATGTGTATATGCATATGATCATGAGTGTATACATGTAGATGGTTGATATGAGTCACAAAAATATATTGGCAATACATAGGTTAGCAAATGGAACATGGTTCATGAATGTCATTCCCATGATCAAGCCCTTAAGTCATGTTTCATGTGCTTACACTAAATAGCTCTATGAGTGACTAATACATGAAATGATTGTATGACCTTGCAATTAGCCTAAACATGTTTAGAGTATCATTATGAACAACTTTGATATTCATGGTTAGGGGTAATTAGGTCATTAAGCCATAGTTTGGTGTATCAACATTTAAATGTGACATGTTTGACCAAGTTTGAACTAGGTGTTAGAGACCTTGCATGGAGGAGATCACTAAAGCAAAGTTGTAGTATTTGCTATAAGGAACAACTTTTATTTTTGGGTCATTAACTGATTCAGCTCCTAACATGTGTGAAAATGGATCACAAAAATCAGTAAAATCAACATTTCAACACTTATGAAATTTTCCTAAGTCATATCGACTGATAGACTGACAGGCCGACATTGGGGGTGATTTTACTCAGTCTCGGTTGCGAATTAGCATGAGTTCACTGAACAAGAATTGTAGCTGGCACAGTTAGACTTCAACTTTGATGTACAAAATTTTTGCTGAAAGTCCACGGTCACGAAGTTTTCATCACGGCAAAACTCGCTGTCAGGCTCAAACTCGCATTCACTGATGAACTGAATCGATTGGCATAGTGGCTGACCGTCGCCAGGACAGAGCCGCCGCGTGGAGGTCGTGATGGCCGCGCGTCGCTAGTTGCCCTGACCGTGTAGGCCACGACGCGCCTGAGCCCTGGCATTACCACCCCAGCACCCGCCCGCACTCAGCCGCGCCTCCATTTCGCATTTCCTAGCTCTCCTTCACCATTCACAGCGCCCGCAGTAGATGCAACCTCGGCACCATAGCGCCACCATTGTTGTTGACAGCACAAGCTGCTGCCTAGCCGCTTCTCCATCACCGCAACAGCACCACCGCCATCCCAGTGACTCCCTGCGCTAGCCCTGTGCCCACTGATTGAGCTTGGTAAGCTCTAGCCCCGCACACAGCCTCACCGGAGCTCCGCTGCCACCTCCGTCGTCGTGGTTCAGACCCAACCAGACCACCCCAGGCCACGAGAGCGCACGCAATAGTTTCCTTGTAGTCCGCAGATGCTTGTACGCGCGTTTGATTGAGTCACCGTAGCTTCCACCGGCGTCTCACCAGTCGACCCGCACCATCGCCCCGCCATTGGCGCCGCCATAGTCTCTAGCTCCGACAAGAGGTCCCACCAAGTAGTGCAACGTGTGCACAAGGTCGAGTAGATCATCGTGTGATGATGTCACCGTCGGCAAGTTCGCCATCGGCGAGCTTTGGCCGTGCCACCATAGCACAGCGTAGCGACTCTGTTCTTGTCTCACTGACGCGTGGGTCCTCTGACCAACGGGTTCGACCAGTCAGCGGCAGTGAGAGTATAGGCTAGTTCAAATATTCCAGATTTTGAATTGTTTTATGATTTTTATATCTCCAGTTTGGTAGCTTCAAAAATTGTGCAATAAATTGTGTAGTGTTCCTTAGGAAGTGTAGTATTTAAGAAAAATATATTCTTGACATTTACAGTAGAAATGTTGGGAGATTTAAATGGAGATTTGAAATGTGTTTTTGAATGCA
Organism: Miscanthus floridulus; assembly: GCF_019320115.1. Classification (NCBI taxonomy): domain Eukaryota; kingdom Viridiplantae; phylum Streptophyta; class Magnoliopsida; order Poales; family Poaceae; genus Miscanthus; species Miscanthus floridulus. The sequence goes on from NC_089585.1 coordinate 77,037,746, forward strand.
TGCAAACTTGTTTATTTTATATCTAGAGTTCCTATGCTCCAAAAATTATGAAATTTTTGTGGTAAGCTATTCTTAACATATATGAGATCTGGTAAAAATTTGAGGATCAGTGCATGCGTAGATTTGTAGTTATAGATTTTTCTTTTATAAATAGTGAATCCTTGTATGAATTTTTATAAATTATTTATGAATCCATTATTCATGAAATTTGTTGGGGGATATCCTAGTACCATAAGGATGCTAAGAAAAATAGGAAATCTGTTGCTTGACATATTTCACTAGGGTTTTCTATTTATGTTATTTTAAGCCTTTATGCTTTGTCTTTTTTGCATAGAGTGTTTTATTGAATAAAATGGCATGAAACTTTTACAGTAGTCCTTTGATAGCATTAGTAAGGCACTGTAAATTTTTAAGAATTTGTTATACACATTTGATATATATTTATTATTTAACCTATGTATCTAAATAAAATAATAAAGGCATATAAAGAAATAGTTTGGGCTTCACCATTAGGTTTTCTTGAGTGTATTTGGTATGCTTAAACTGTTGGTAGACTTTGTGTTGTCAAACTTTGAATGATTACATGAAGTAGAAGTATTGTTACTTTGTAATGCAAATTGGAAGGATTCCGGACAGATTCTGGAGTTGGATAAGTTGCATGTTAAAAATGATATTTGCTGTAAAAATAGTTAATAACAAAGTTGTAGGTAATTTTATAAGCTTTCCAGAAAGTCCTAGGATCACTGCATTTGGATAATTAGAACTCCAGTTATGAGTAAAATAAGTAGCTGCTGTTTATGAAATAGTTGATAAGTTGCTAAAGTAGTTAATTGCTTAATCAAGAAGAGATATGCACCTACTCAGTAGAACATGATGCACTTGTTAACATATATGCATTCGCAATATCTTATGCCATATTCATGCATCTAGGATCAGAGAAAGAAATAACGTTGCTAGAATTCGACGAGATAGAGGAAGGGGACCAGCAGGAGAATCCTCAAGTTGTAGCTCCCGAAGGCGTGGAGCAGAATCCTGAAGGGCTTCCGGAGTGTCCTGACCACCGCCCCACTTCTTTTCTAGTGAGGCAAGCCCCGTAGCATTCTAAGTCTCCCTAGTATTTTACAAATGATTACTTAAGTATTTTTGATTGATGCATTAGGTTATAAGAGTTGAATGGAACCACTTGATGCATATAAATTCCTTAACCAGATATTACACCTTTAACCGGTATAGGTCCAGGATCGAATATATGCTTAGCCATGCTTAGACTGGTAGAAGTCGGGTGATGTCCTATCACCTGCGAGATATAGGTGGATACCGGAGCACGGTTGGCTATATTTGCTATCATGGAACAGAACCATGGGGTAAAAGAAAATCAAGACCGGGCGGGATGTCGATAGAGAAGCAACAAGACATGGAGGTCTTGGGTGTGGATATATCCCCGTCTATGTTGATTAAGGACCGTACCGTTATTGGCTGCTTCTGACAAGATTGAACGCATGCCTCTCACTTAGCTGGCCAGATAATTCGTTCTGACCGTGAAGCCGAGTAATTCAACTCAGGCCGGGACCCATTCTATTGTGCGCTCCTTTCGGGGAACGATCAAACTGAGCCCAAGGGTAGGCTAGGCCTGAACGTCCTGGCATCTGGTGTTCTAGATTGTGCGGCACAGGTATGGACCCATGAAATGTGGACCTGAGTTGTACCAACGGTGACCTAAGGCTGCCTTCGCGCGGTATGCCTGGGTTTGTGTTAGGAATAAATTCCTAGCTGGTTGAAATCGATTCGAATCATCATCTCTCCTGGATAGTGAGAAACTTGGCTAGTCCCAACATCATAGTAACTGTATTATGGAACATGATGGTTCGAATGAATATGGAAGTACAATACTTGCTATGGTTACTATTGTATGCTTTTAAATGATATACACATGTTTGGCATAGGATAGTTGTTAATCTAGAAATGGATAGTTATAATCAACTTGTTAAAGGAATCCGAATTGTACGACTAAGTCAATTGCCTTTATGCAAAATGTTGTCAAGCTATCTCCACTTATATAGCCTTGCATAATCCTTGGAGTCATTTTATTTCTAGGTTTATGATGGGTAAGTCTAGCTGAGTACCTTCTCATACTCAGGGTTTTATTTCCCATTGTTGCAGATGGCACTGTGTATCATGGTTATTGCAAGAGTTGCTTCTATCCCGTCCGTGGATGAGGAGTAAGCCTTGGGTAGGCTTCTTTATTAATCCCTGTCTTTGCTTTTGTGGACCTGTGATCCTACTTGGCACTGTATCAAACTATGTTGAAAACTTTATTTTCGAACTTAATTGCTTTCGCTTTATCTATCAAACTCGGTTTGTAATAACTTTTATTCGTACTCTGATGATGAAATGTATCTAGTGAACTTTATGTAATATGTGGCATGTATGTTGAATCATGTACGATCTTGGTTGTTGTAAATCAGTTTATCGAGACCCGTCGTGGTACTCGACTGGACTACCGGGTTTATATGGATTCAAGTATGATAGTGCGACCACTTGCAGGCTGCCATCAGTACTTGTACTCTTATAAATTGGTCGGTTCTGCGACATCCTCCCTCAGGACCAATCCAGAATTGTCCCAACTAGAAATTAGGCGTGCAGAACTTGAGAGGGAGCTAGAAAACATGAAGGCTGCTATTGATCATTGCAAGTCCACCCTGTCCCAAATACCTAATGCCATCAAACAGAAGAAGCAAGAACTGCTAGCCAAAGTTAGAGAAGGCAGGGTCATCCATAGCAGCCTTGAGGACATTCCTAGATCAACCGAAGAAGATAAGAAATGAATTGCAGAAGCTAATGCTATTCGGCTAGAAGTACTGAACGCAATCTAGGATGTTCTAGCCTTGTAATCTGTATGTTAACACATGCCTTATGTAGGATTGATCATACTCTCCATTGCCTAATTGTACTTCTTGTTTCAGCTAAAGAGTCAATTTGAAACAGATGATACTAGACTTCTAATCTGAATCTAATTAAGTCTGAAAAACACGACCTTCATTAAACGAACCCCTTGATCTTCTATCCTTAATCTCCTAGTGTCGTATTCTCTTTGGCATTGGCGAAGTGGCACTTTGCACCTTCTATTAACTGTGGCTGCCTTTTACGCATCTCGAGGCATCCGCCTCTTCGCTTTGTGTCTTCAAATACTAGCCGAGGGTTCTGGCCTCAAACACATCCACACTCGCAACCATTCCTATTCCTTTGCATTTCTCCATCCTCATAGAACACTAGTAGTGCCCTTCCTCCCTTCCCATAGATCTGATCAACTTCATGGCTGGCGAGGAGAACCATGGCAAGCGCACTGGCGGAGGGGGTTCTGAAGGAGAACATGCCGGTGAATTAGCGCCTCCGATGTATGAGGTGAGATCGACATCTTCTGCTTGCAATGGTGAACTATTCTAATTTGTCTATAGATTCATTTTGAATGATAGCTTCTGTCCTCTTCCCAGGTCCGGTGAGCCCTCTGACGCTACATTTTCCACACCAGCCTCATCGTCGGACTCCTCTGACTCATACAACGGCGACGACTGCCTGGTGTTTTCTTCAAGAGTGGAGGGTGGCTCAGAACCGCTATTCTGAGGCTGACTCAGGAGAATGGCTAGCTTGAGATCTGCCTTAGGGGTTTCTCAAGCCGCTCTTCATGTGGCCGAGAAAGAGGCTAGCGTCGTTCGAGCATGGCTGGCCAAGTCTAACGCCATGGTGGCGGGTAATACGAATTCTAGGAACACTTTACTCCGATTTCCATTGTCTTTTATGTTGACAACTCTCCTATTTCTACGATCGTCAGCCCTGATAGTGCAGTTGGAGTCTCTTCAACTAGTGGTGAATGTGGCCATGGATGCCATCAATGCTTGGGGTTCCGTCATCAATGCTCGCCTCAATGACGTTTTGGCTCACATTCAGGAGATCGCCCTCCATGGCGTTTGTCATGGTGCGGCAGGCGGCGCTGATCGTGGTGCAAGTCCAGACTGGGTATGAGCTCCATGCCATGGAGACTAGTTTCCCAGTGGGCGATGGCCTCGAGGAGCATGAGGATTTGCTTGAGGAGTTTGTCGTCGTGGTGGAGGCCATTGTGGACATCACATCTGCTCAAGATGTGGTGAACAAGGTCTTCAATTAGCTTGTACTTAGGGTAAACCGATGAACAAAGACTCCTGCTCTTCCATGAACGCATCTCAGTGTAATGCCCCTATATGTGTCATGAACATTTTTGTTCTTTTTGTTTTTTCTCTGGAGGTGATACATATCATATTGGCTTTTATGTCTTTGAAGATTTTCATTTTTTGAACTAGAGACGATACCTTTCTGGTACCGGCTATTAGAGCCAACGACTAAATGAATCGGCTATCAAGTGTCGATCAAATGCTAGGATAACATCTCTTTAAATATTTTTCCGCAGAACTTTTCATACCAAAGGTTAAACGATTGATCAACCCAGGCCAAGCATTCCATTAAGCAAAATAGAACCTCTTTTAATAGATCTATTACTCATGATTTGACTTAGCGTTCACATACAATGGCCTAAGCCTATCTCTAGGACCAGTGTTTATTCTCCCTTAATCCAATGGCCGACGTGAAGCTATGACTATTCACTAAAACAAACTCTTAGAACCGATCGCTTGCATCGGCTGTTGGCTTTCATTGTTGATCTTAATGAAGCCTCCTTCCCATAACTTTGTAGAAAAGCATTCGAAGTCTCCTAGTTCCTAGAAGACTAGATCGGCTGTTGCGACGCTCATAGATTCATCAGTGCGAACCAGCTCGATATCATCTCCATGCCATTGAATCAAACACTGATGCATGGTCGATGGTACACAACAGTTTGCATGAATCCAATCATGACTAAGGAGCAAACTATATGACCCTTTTCCATCGATGACAAAGAATGTGGTGAGCAGAGTCTTACTCCCGATTGTTAGCTCAACGTTTATTGCCCCTTGGGTCTTAGATGCATTACATCCAAAATACTTAAGCATCATGTCAGTCTCCATCAGATCTCTTGGTCCTTTGCCAAGTTTATGAAAAGTGGTGTAAGGAATAAGATTGACAGAAGCACCTCCGTCCACCAACATCTTGTTCATCGGCTTTCCATCAACAAAACCTTTCATATATAAAGCCTTTAAGTGCCGATGCTTGATTGGTTTATCAAATATTGCTTATTGTACAACCATCAACTTGGCAACTATCTCCTCATACTCTGATTCATCGAAATCCGAATAAACTTCTTGATCTGCCGGAGCTCTAAATTCTGATGTCAATAGAAAAGCCATTTGGATATTAGCGATGGTTGCTTTCTATCGGCTGTTTGCTTAGTATGCCACACTTGAGGTTTAGCGGATGCCTAAGCTTGTTCCAACTCTTTATTTCTTAAGTATTGCACCCTTCTCTTTTGACTTCTTGTCAAATCTCCTGGACACCATTGGCCTTCCTGCCAAACATATTTTCTCTTGTTGCCTTCTTCTTCATAATTAGCCCAGTCTTGGTCAACAACTCTTTTTCATAGCTAATTATGAGCACTTCCATTTTTAAGCGCCGATCCATGTTATTATGATGATATGCATCTTGAGCATGGATAGACTGGCGGTTGGTTTGAGATTGCCTAAACTCCCAATATTGATCGTTGCATTCTAGATAGTCATGTCTGGTAGGAAACTTCAAACCTTCATTCCAGCAATGTCTGAAAAAAGGACAATTCAATGTGATTCAGCTTGTTTCCTTTCATTCCTCTCTTTTTCTAGTTGACGCTGGTATTCCTGATCCTTTAACCAACACTAATAATCCTTTTCCTTCTGCCACTACCACTTATTCAATAGGATCCAAGATGTAACTCACAGCTTCATCGCCCCATCTTTTGATGTTTCTCCCTGCTCATATCGGCTCTTTTGCTTATTGCGATGTCTCTTAATTTCCCTGTATTCGTCGGCCAATATTTGCATCTTAGGATCGACTGTTCTAGCTTCTCTTGATTTTGTTGATGTTAGGACCTTAGTCTTTCCTTTGAGCAGCCTAGCATCAATCATGTTTTGATCTCCTAGGAAAGGATTATCATCAACTTTCATTTTTTGAGGCATATCAAATTTGAGCCTTCCTTGCTGAATATCCCTCTGTATATGCTGCCAGGAAAATCTTGCATTCATTAGTGGAATGAGAAGTAGCGTTATGGAACTTGTAGAACTTCTTATTATTTAACTGATTAGGGGGCAACATAACATGATTATCAGGCAACTTCATCTGCCCCTTCTCAAGCAAGAAATCAAAGAGCTTGTCTAATTTTGTGGCATCAAAGTCATAGCTCTCCTCAACTCCTCTTCCCCAAGGATTTGGCACCATTACTATCTTTTGGCCCCAATTCCATTCAGCCACAACAACCTCTTCTTCATCTTCATAGTCATCATCGACTGAGTATGGATTATAAGCTTCGGCCACTGTGGTACTCTTCTAGAATCAAGTGTCTCTGCACATACTCTAGAATTGGCTATTAAGTGCTACCACTCATTGAGCCAATTGACCCAAGTTATCAAATTCTTGTCCCAACAGCCTTTCTTTCCACATTGGTAGCATTCTTTGAATGGCTAAAGCAGCTAGTTGATCATTAGCCAAGTGTAAGGAGAAGCATAAGTTCCTAGTTTCTCGAAACCTCTGAAGAAACTCAGTGCCCAATTCATTAGTCTTCTACCTTATAGTTGTCAGTAATCTTCTTTTCTCTAGTCCCAGTATAAAAATATGTATGAAATTTCTTCTCAAGGTCAGCCCAGTTGGTAATGGAGTTGACCAGCAATGATGAAAACCAAGTGAAGGCAGGCCCTGACAGGGACAAGGAGAAGAAACGAACTCGATGGGCCTCCTCAACTGATGCCTTGCCCAATTGTGTAAGATACCGACTAACATGTTCTATCGTGCTTGTACTATCTTGGCCAGTGAACTTGGCAAACTCTGGGAGTCTATAATTTGTGGGAAGAGTGACCAAATCATACCATTTTGGGTATGGGCGTTTGTATGAGAAGGTTAGCCCTTTTAGCTTCAAACTGAACTGATTCTTCATCATCTTGGTCACCTTTAGCAACAACTCGTTAGCTTGTGGATTTGGATTTCTCTACACCTGCTGACCCATCTATGGATTGAAATCCCGTGTGCCTTGATACCTTGGATTTGGAATCATGTGAAGGGTGTTATAATATGTGCCATAAAGATACCCTTGTGGAATCTCTATCTACTAGGTCCTTTGCTGGTTTGCTACTTGAAGTCTCTGATTGTAGACATGAGGATCTATATCTCTACGGATCCTTTGAATTGATGGTGCTATTTTTTGAGCCGACGATGGTATGTGGCCTGATGTGCCAAAATTGATCACCTGGTTCTAACCTTGCCCCGCCGACTGTTGCACATGCTATACTAACGGTCCAGGATTATATTGTATCTAATTCATAGTAGTTCCTTGAGCTTGTTTAGATGAACCCTAAATTGCCTGGACATCATCATTACCAGTTAGTGCTATTTCTTGATGGCTGGTACCAACTTGATTAGTCCCCTGGGTCACCAGATGTGGAATGTCATAGTAAGCCAACCCAACTTGACCAACTAGAAACCCATGAATCGCCTCTTTCATGGCGTTGTGGAATGTGTCCAAGAAAGCTTTATTATGGCTTGATATGACATCATGAACAGATTTGTCTACAACTTCCATAAAGAAATGCCTATCTTTAGCTTCAACTGTATCTGTCTGCCCATGTAATAGAACTCTTGGAAGTGGATATTTCTAAACAATTGTGTTGTCACATGTTTTGGTGTAGGACAACAAACATTTGTTTTGAAATTCTTCTATAGCTTTGCTGATGACACCTCTATCTCCATCTGGTAGATCTTCATAATGTACCATAAGGATGTCGTTATTGTTGTGAACCACCATGATGATTGTGGGGTCCCACTGGGCGTGCTAGAAACGTGTGTCGGCACAAAATTTCATCCTGTGCTGAGGGCACATGAGCAAGCCAGAAGGGTCCGCTCGATGGAGCTGGAGATCCACCTAGCTTTAGCGCAGGGGTGGTCGATCCTGCACACTCCTCTCAAGACGTGCCAGTCAATTTGACCCTACAATTGACAAGGAGAGAAAGTTTATCAGTAATTTAGGGTGGAATATGCCGGTGTTGCCAAACAATCCCGAATGTGCGACTCTGAGAGCCGATATGAAAGGAGATCGACTAAATAGTCGATTCAAGCATATTCATAAGAATAAATCAGTTAAAGCTTGTGGGGTTGTGTAAGAAGAATTGATTATTATTCAGGATGAATATCAATATTTAGACAAATATTGGTCAATGGCAATAAGATGTTAACAGTAATTAGTTTATGCTAAGCCAATGACTGCGAGTAACCGAACCTCTTTTTATGTAAAAGAAATAGCTCATCATCATTCAACCATTTAATAAAGATAAATCTAATGAACATATTAGATCTCATCTATCGCTATGACCAGTGGGGCATGAGGCAGAATCATGCGGGCCGTAGAAACAACAATAGACTCGATGACCCTAACTTATTACTAATATCAGTGGGGCATGAGGCAGAATCATGCAGGCCATAATATAATAATAAGATCATGGGGCTAACACATCTTTCAACCTATCCCTACTTCAACGATCTCGTGATGTGAACTATTCATGAAAGCGCTCGATATCGGCTAAAACAGCCGATTTGGGCATAGCGCACAGTTAAGGTCATGCCCTCTCAGGAACAGATCTACCAAATAACGATCCCCACTCCATGGTGCTAACAGTGGGATGTGAGGCAGATCACACAGGCCGTGATAACGAGCCATGGAAAGGTTTTGGCTAGCCGATAGATCTACTCAAAACAAAACATGCCTTAACCCCACACTATGCACGATCAAGATTGATCTAAAACAGCCGATAAAACAAAACTCATCATTTAAAGTGTAGATTAGATCAGTTTAGATTGACAAACGATGTGTTAAACAAGATATAGGGCTGATCTAGATCAATCCCAACCGGGCGAAGTGATATTATTGTAATTAAATAAATAATGGAAGCAATAAGCAATATTGGTAACTTAATGAATCTATTCGAAGGAACACCACCCTTAGATAGAGCCGATAACTTGACCTTAATCTAGTTTGAGCAGTGGAGGTCGACCGGATCGATGCAGCCATACTTGAACTAGACAAGAGTTGATAACTAGCTTATACCAGAGTCGCAGTGGAGGTTGACCAAATCGATGTAGTCATACGAACAGAGGTATAAGCCATGACAGTGCTTACAGACAAGTAGTGGAGGTCGATCGGATCGATGTAGCTATACTCGTTGAAGAACTCACCGAGATCTACTCTACTCCTACTCCTAAGGGGTGGCTGAAGCCAAAAAAAAGTAAGTAACATGTATTTGATTGATTGTGTGTTTTAGCCGGGGTTTGATATTTATACCCGGAGCCTAAAAACGAACCCTACTCAAGTATGACTTGGTACAATCTTTAGTACGAATAAAACATTCCTATTTGAAGATAACTTGGACCCTAATCTTTCCCCTTTTGTAGAGTCTGGCATGTATCTTCTCGACACCAGTCATATCTCATCATCGTTATCTGCTGACGTCATTGAAAGAGAACCGATGCCAGTATCACATTCGAACCAGCTGATATCAATCCTTATGCAATCGAATCCATATGCTACCCACGCTCTTCTCCCAAATTTTGGTGTAAACAGAATAATTGCTCTGTTGTAATTCCTTTCAAGTACCTAGTTTTTAGCCTTGAATTCTCTCGAGTTTTGGATACGACTATTTTGATATAAGGATTTACTCTAAACTTGAAACTCGTGGGTAGCATATGCTTGATCTAAGTCTAGGTAATTGCCGGATATGATATGAGAAGGTCTGAGCTGTTGTTTATCTTGTTCCAAGTGATACTAAAGTTCTAGAGATTTATCTTTTGAAAAACATAAAAATTCTACATGATGAGTTCCTTGTATGACAAAGCTTGAATTCCTACCAGAACCATATATGATATTTAGATTAGGAAAACTTTCACTCTTATATGCTTTGTCAAGCTTTGTTGACCTTATGAGAGATTTGTCATGCTCTTAAAATCAAGATCACGTACACACCACCCACATATGCACTACTCATACACTAGGGGTAGGCACAACAACATGCCATTCCATCTAGATCCACCCAAAAATGTTTTACTCTTACACTGGGAGTGAACACCGAAAATATACCCTATAGGATATCCACCAAATAAATGCTCCAAATTCTTGTTGCTATCTCTTAGAAGCTTTGTTGCAGAAAAGAGACATGGGGCTCTGCAAAAGTTATTCATAAAAAAATAAAGAAAGAAAGAAAAATTTTTAAAAAAATGGACAAGTGTCCGAGATATATAAAACAATGGGTACTCCGATGCCCGCCTAAAAAAGAAGAGATGAATAAGATAGCCCATGGTTTCTTGCAAAGTTGTTTCCAAGTTTTAAAAGAGAAATATGTTTTCAAGGAGCAAAGTAGAATTAGGTTAGCCACCATATATATCCACCATATACATCCACACACATGCACATCTTGATTTGATTGTATGACTTAACTCTCTTTGGATCCGAGGTTTGACTTCACAATATATGTATTGTAAGTATGCTTTTTCCACTCCTATGAGCTCCACATAAGCCTTAGTTGTAGGAAGAGAAAGGCATAACATTATTATTGTCTTGGTGAGGATCCACAAATACCACATATATTGAGAGACTTGAGAGTGTCATATAATGGAAGCTCTGAGTTTTATTTTATAAACCTATAAAAACTCCGGAATAATGGTTGAGCAAAGAACTTGAGACATAGTGCTTGACTTAATTATTCTATATTTCAATTACTCAAGACCCAAGTGAAGGCTAAGGAACCCCATAGTTGAAGGTAATATGGGTAAGTTTGAAAGTCAGATTGATTTATTTTAATCTGAGGAAAATTCTTGTTTGAATGCATGTGTACTTTTGAGGAGTGAGAGCATTGTAGCAACTCTTGATCTATTTTACTGAATTTAGCTTTGCTAAGGGACTAGCAAAGGTTAAGCTTGGGGGAGTTTATTGATGGTAGTTGACAACCATTATAAACTGTCAATAAAACATGCATAAGAGCACAATTGAGATCACCAACAAAGGTCTAGGGGTTTAAACTAATAAATTCCATGAGTTTTGGTGAATCTGTGATTTTTGTAGGGTTTATCTAGAAAACCGTCAAGGTGGACATACATGTCAGATTTAATTGTGCTTATCCACTATGAGACGGACACTAGAAGGTTCTAGAGGACACCACGCCGAGGTAGAGAGCGAGGGGCTGCCCAATGGGCCACCACCTATAGGCCACCTAGCCCCTAGGCCCACCTGTTAGCCTCTGCATTGCAATGTTAGTTCTCCACTGCCTCCTAGGTTTCATCTACGTGTTCCTTAAGTCGGTTTGATCTAAGGGCTCACGTTGGACGCTCTGGCCTATATATATCAGCCCCTACCCCCCTGAAGGCATCAAGTCATTTGAGAAGATAGAAACCCTAATCATCCTTAGAGCTCCACCATATTCTAGGGCATAGCTAGTTAGGTTAGGTGTAGAGGGAGGCAAGCAGGCTTCACTTGGATTTCTGATCATGTCAAGAGTGTGGTTCGGTATGATCTTTGTACCCCCTATCTCTTTTGTATCTCCATTATTTTTATATGCTTGCTACAATTGTTATGACAATATTAGTTTTCATCTTATTCATGTTTGAAAGAATCTAGGCCCCTAGTTGGGTTTCGGTGATTAATGACAATACATGATTACTGTGACTAACGTGTGTTTTGCAGAGGCAATTAAGTTAGGTCACAGTAATGGAGATCGATTGGGCAATCATGGTGGTCGTGCCCCTATGATGGAAATCATTTCGGTTTTCAAAGGATGGATGACAAGGTTAAGGATGGACTAGTTCTAAGTATCATTTGGTGTTGAAGAGACACTTAGAGTAGTTTAGGACTTTGTTTTTCCTTTGGCCGTACTATTAAGGGGGTATGGATGGGTAGCTTGACCTAGGTGAGTCTAGTGAGTTAGGTGTGGTGCACACTTGCTAAATCTAGCACTAGGTAGCTCCAAAATAGCCCTTAGATCCATTGGAGCAAACTTCATTCACATATGATCTAGAGTTGGAAGTGAATGGAGGGTCAAATACTGACCGGACGCTGGCTTCGGTGTGACCGGATGCTGGCATAGAGTCTGGTTAGTTCATTTGATCAAGGTGAAGTTGTCTGGAAGTGATCGGACACTGAGAGGTGAGTGACCGGACGCTAAGGGCCAGCGTCCGGTCAACTCCAGTGAGGTTCCAGAGAGGGAAAATCATGACCAGACGCTGTCCAGCATCTGGTCACCACTTGATCACTGGAGTTTGGGGGTGAACTGACCGAAGCATCCGGTCAACATGACCAGAGCATCCGGTCACCCTACAGAGGCACATAACAGTTCATTTTTCAGCCATGGTTATAAATACTTCCTCTATTCATGTGTGGGGGGACTTTTGCTCATTCCAACAGCTGAGAAACACCTTTGTGAGTGCCAAGAAGAGCAAGGTCCTAGTGAGGTGATTGAGATTTAAGAATCCCAAAGAGAGCCCTCATTAGTGAGATCAAGAGTAGCAAAGTGTGCATCCACCCTTCTCATTAGGCTTGTCGTGGTCAAGTGAGAGTTCGTGCTTGTTACTCTTGGTGATCGCCATCACCTAGACGGCTTGGTGGTGATTGGGAGCTTGGTGATCATCCGGCGGAGCTTGTGGATGACCCAACTCAAGTTGTGAGCGGTTGTGGGTGATTCACCGCGACGGAGTGTCGAAGAATCAACCCGTAGAGAGCACTTGATCCTTGCACGGATCAAGGGGGAGCTACACCCTTACGCGGGTGCTCCAACGAGGACTAGTGGGGAGTGGCGACTCTCCGATACCTCGGCAAAACATTGCCACATTCCTCTTTCTCTCTTTACTTTGAGCAATTCAATTCTTGTCATTTACATTCATAGAATTGACATGCTAGAGTAGGATTGGAACATAGGTTGCTAAACTTTTGTGCGTTAGATCAATAGAAACACTTTCTAGGCACAAGGGGTTAATTGGGCTAACCGTATGGTTTAATTATTGCAAAGAAAATTAGAATTAGCCCAATTCACCCCCTCTTGGGTATCTTGATCCTTTCAATTTGTATCGGAGCCTCGTGCTCACGTATTTAGGCTTAACCGCCTAGAGAAAGATGTCTCATGGGGATGGACCTCCTCCTATCTTTGAGGGGGATGATTTTCCATATTGGAAAATTCGCATGGAGGCGTACTTAGAAGCTCTAGATGTTGGAATACTTAGAGCCGCCTCACAAGGCTTCCCAAAACCTCGGGATGCTACACACCTACAAGGCGATGAGGTGAATTATGAGAAATGGAATGCAAAGGCTCGAAACACCATCTTTAGAGGTGATGAACCCATGGTTTTTTCAAAATACATTTGATGCACAAGATACACCTGAGAATATATCAAAGCCACCGAGGACGGTTTTGTTTAAAGAAAGAGAGGATGATGAACCCATGGCTTCTTAAAGTATATTTGTGAAAAAGTATTCTCCTATTTCAAATAGGGTAATTGGTCTTCAATTTGGAGCTATAATTTTTTATAAGAAATATAGCAAGAACCTGGATAAATTTACTTGTGTTGGCCTATCGTCACATATATTTTTTAGAGGTGCTTTATTGTTTGGAAAAGAGGAGAACAAGGACAACAAGCAAATATGTCTTTATAGAGATCATGCACGTGGAGATAAAGGGTTGCCTAACCAGACGTCAACTTTATTTGGCAATTGATTATTAGCATGGTGACTAGCAATGTGGCCGCAATATTATATTATTATCCCTGTATGTGTCACGGTGCCTGCGTGCACTAATTTTGGCCAGGCCAATTGTGGCGTCGTGCACATGTAGGCCAAGTCGGACTTCGTCCAAAGTCTGGTTCAGTGGAGTTGGGCCTGCGTGCCTTTATCTACGGGTGTCCCCTTTGTAATAGATGAGACTGGATTTTATTTGTGGTGTTATTCCTTGTCAAGCCGCCACTCAGAAAACCCTAGATGGTGTTCCCATCAGGTTCTTCGTCTTGAAGATTATCTTCCAGATTCTTGTGGATCTGCGTGGAGTGCGTGTTCAAGCTGCTACGGCTTGAGTGCATCGCTTGGAATTCTTGGAGTTCCCCATCTTCTGATCATGGTTCATCGTGGCTGTAGGTGGAAGGATTATCCTAGGGTTTGGTTTGCATCTAATGTAAGCTGATTCCTCGTATCTTTTGCCTACATTGATTTTTGTTGCTGTGATTGTTTAAACGAAGATTATCTATCCTATCGTGAAACACCACCAGTATTTATCTTTTTGGATTGTTGCTTGGAATTTGCATCTGCGGAACATTTTTGTTGTTGCCGCTATCAAGTGCTGTCAGTACAAGCTAGTATACTGGAATACGGAGGTGCCATTGGTAGAACAAAGAGTGGTCATTATTTTATATTTGATTATTCTGTGAATTGGCGTGGTTGCTGGTGGTTTCCGTGATCGTCTGAGAATACTATTGCTGCTTCGTTGGGGTTCTAATTATTGCAACATATTAGTCTGCAGTGACAGTAGATTTGGCTTCAGTATTAAATCAGTGATTAAATAGCAAGAACTACTGTCGTCTGACAGGTTAATTTCATAAATTGCTTGTACTTGTTGTTGCACCATGAAAGATTGGGAAATTTATTTGGACAACGTAGGCGTGTCCTCATCAGTTGGTATCAGCTTCTGGGTTGCTCACGGTGCATTTGGAAAAAAAAAATTCAATGGCTGATTTGAAATTGCTCAAGAAAGTTCATCTTTTGCCAAAGTTATCTCTAGCAACACGTCTCAAGGAGTACTATGATTGGGAAGAACATATGGAAGATTTCTTCTGGGGTCGTGGACTTGCATCGGCCCTAAAGATGTATTATGCAGAGGAGACAATGGCTATAGATATTTCACATTGGTGGGATTGCTGGGACAAAAAATTTCCTTGTTGGACGTGGAGCGATATGAAAGCTGTGCTTCGGCGCCGATTTCGTTCTCTTGAGTCAAAGAAGGTAGCTATTGCACGTGCACAAAATCCCCAAGGCACTAAGACAAATATGCACACATCATGGGCTGATTCTATTGCTGGAGATGAGTACCTTCCTGCTTTTAACCGGACAGTCGCTGATACTGCATTTTCTGTTGCCAAGCAGCGCGAGAAGAAATGTGCTTATGTTACTGATATTATTCCTAATATTCAGGAAAACAAAACGGTGTCTGCTACAAAAGAAAACATAACTGAACCTAAAGAGGAGTTATTTGTGCAAGAGACGTGAGTGCTGAATTTGTTTCCACACCAGAACAGCAAGCTATGGACTCTTCCTTTTATTCTCCTATAGAGCCATCAATTGATATTGTTGATGATGCAACAAGTGGTTTATCTATGCTGGCTCAAGAAGTCAAGCAGGATGGTACTGCTAGTAATGTCAAGAGGCAACGATCTAATATATTTTAGTCAGAATGCACAATCCATGATAAGGTATGCAAACTAATTATTGACGGTGGTAGTTTCTAATGGAGACGGGGATCCCGATCTTTCGTCAGGTGATGATAACTATCATTGTGGCGGAGAATGACACACCGATCCGGCTTCAGATCGAAAGATTGAACCCTGCAATCTTAGCACCACAGCTCCTCTGGTTATTAACCAAGTCTCGGACCAGGTTGACCTCACCAAGAAGGCTAATCCCTACCTACGCAACGAAGAACACAAGCAAGAACAAGAAAGATCGCAACCAAATTGCAGATGTATGATTAATCTCACGAGTTGGGGTCTCACAAACCGATGAACGGCGAAACTGTTCTTGACAGAATAATCTAAGCAAAACCCAAACCCTAATGGAGGGGCGGCGGCTGTTTATGAAGACTCTAGGGTCGTGCAAGACCCCTAGACGCGCCCCTAATGGGCCCAAACTCGATACATGGTCCAACGGACCAAAAGACGGTGTCGCAGCACCCTGGCAGATTCTGGACGCTGACTTGTTTCGACGATTCCCGTTGATTCCGAACAGCTTTTGATGTGAAACTAGTTGGATTGGCTTCCTTATCAAATTAGCTTTCCATCCATATGTGGATCATCGAAAACGGAGTCTGGATACGTCCTGGGCGACCAGTTTAAGATAGACTGGTCCTAGAGGCCGAGGCAGACTCGAATTCGTGTTGGACTGGGCCTCCGGCTTGTGTTGGACGTCCTTGCTGGTCATCATCACCTCCTCCACGTCCTCTTAGTCCCTCTTGACCCTCTCCAATGTTCCTAAGCAAGATAATATCATTAGGTAGTAGTCTATTCTCAAAAGTATGAAAAGGATCGCTTAAGAACGAGCTCACCTGTAAATTGAGTTGACGCATTCGAGCCCAGGTCATTGGACCTTGCATGATGGTTGGAGGATCAGCTGGTACATCCAAAGGAGTGATGTCCTCATCATCCTCCCCTTCTTGAATTGGAGTCGTCCTTGACTCAAGCTCATCTTCTTCTCCCAAATAAGGTTTCAAATCTGCAATGTTAAATGTGGGACTAACCCCGAACTCGGGTGGCAACTCAAGTTTGTATGCATTATCATTTATTTTCTCAATAATCTTATAAGGACCAGCTGCTCTTGGCATTAATTTAGACTTACGTAGCTCAGGAAATCTATCTTTTCTTAAATGTAACCAAACCAAATCACCCCGTTTAAGTTTAATCTCTTTTCTACCTTTACTACCAGCAATTCTATACTTTTCATTCATGCTTTCAATATTTGCTTTAGTTGTTTCATGCAACTTACGAATAAAATCAGCACACTCTCTAGCATCACTATGTATTCTCTCAGTGGTAGGTAAAGGCAAAAGATCAATAGGAGCACGGGGGTTAAAACCATACATTACCTGAAAAGGACTTACCTTGGTGGTGGAATATTCCGCCCTGTTATATGCAAACTCCACATGCGGCAAACACTCTTCCCACATCTTCAAATTGTGCTTCAAAATGGCTCTCAACATGGTGGACAATATTCGATTCATAACCTCAGTTTGCCCATCAGTTTGGGGATAACATGTTGTAGAAAACAACAGCTTGGTCCCCAATTTATTCCACAATGTGCGCCAAAAATGACTCAAGAATTTTGCATCACGATCTGAAACAATAGTAGAAGGCATACCATGCAAGCGAACAATTTCTTGAAAGAAAAGGTCAGCAATATGAATAGCATCGTCGCTCTTATGACAAGGAATAAAATGTGCCATCTTAGAAAAATGATCAACCACCACAAAAATACTATCCCTCCCCCTCTTAGTCCTTGGCAATCCCAACACAAAATCTATAGATATATCTGCCCAAGGAGTAGAAGGAACAGAAAGAGGCATATACAAACCATGTGGGTTCAAATGCGACTTAGCTTTTTGACATGTGGCACACCGAGCCACATACCGCTCCACATCACGCCTCATCCTAGGCCAAAAGAAGTGTGTGGACAGCACCTTCTCCGTCTTCTTGGCACCAAAATGTCCCATCAATCCACCTCCATGTGCCTCCTGCAACAACAAAAGATGAACGGAACCAACTGGAATGCATAGGCGGTTAGCTCTAAACAAAAACCCATCGCTGATCATAAACTTATTCCATGTGCATCCCTCTCTACAATTAAGCAACACATCCTTAAAATCAGGATCAAGCGCATATTGTTCTTTAATGGATTGAAGACCAAAAATCCGGCAATCAAGTTGAGACAGCAATGTATATCTTCTAGATAAAGCATCAGCAATCACATTATCCTTCCCTTTCTTATGTTTGATAATATAAGGAAAAGACTCAATAAATTCAACCCATTTAGCATGCCTACGATTCAGATTATTTTGAGAGCGAAGATACTTAAGCGATCATGATCAGAATGAATAACAAATTCTTTAGGCCACAAATAATGACGCCATGTCTCTAAAGAACGGACAAGTGCATACAATTCTTTATCATACGTGGAATAATTAAGAACAAGACCATGTAATTTTTCACTAAAGTAAGCAACAGGTTTACCATCTTGCATCAAAACACCACCAATGCCAAGTCCACTAGCATCACATTCTAGCTCAAAAGTCTTACCAAAATTTGGAAGTTGCAGCAATGGTGCGTGTGTAAGCTTGTCCTTCAAAGTGTCAAAGGACTCCTCATGTGCCTCTCCCCAATGAAACACCACTCCTTTCTTCGTCAACTCATGCAATGGGGCAGCAATGGTGCTGAAATCTTTGATGAAGCGGCGGTAGAATCCTGCAAGACCAAGAAAACTCCTCACCTGTGTGATGGTTTGGGGAACCGGCCAGCTCTTTATGGCTTCAATTTTCATCTCATCCACCTCAATTCCCTATGGAGTTACAACATAGCCAAGAAAAGAAACTCGATCCGTGCAAAAGATGCACTTCTCAAGGTTACCAAATAAACGTGCATCACATAAGGCATTAAAAACAGCACGTAAGTGATCCATATGTTCATCAAAAGACTTGCTGTAAATCAATATATCATCAAAGTAAACTACCACAAAATGACCAATAAAAACTCTTAAAACCTCATTTATTAAGTGCATGAAAGTGCTAGGTGCATTTGTCAAACCAAAAGGCATAACTAACCACTCATACAACCCGAATTTGGTTTTAAATGCAGTTTTTCATTCATCTCCAAGTTTCATTCTAATCTGGTGGTAGCCACTTCGCAAGTCAATCTTAGTGAAAATTATAGAACCACACAACTCATCAAGCATGTCGTCTAGCCTAGGAATAGGATGACGATACCAAATAGTAATATTATTGATGGCTCTACAATCAACACACATACGCCAACTTCCATCTTTCTTAGGAACCAAAAGTACAAGAACGGCACAAGGACTAAGGCTTTCACGTACATACCCACGGTCCAAAAGGTCTTGGACTTGCCACTGAATTTCCTTAGTCTCCTCAGGATTGGTTCGATATGCAGCTCGGTTGGGCAAGGTCGCTCCCGGAATCAAATCGATTTGATGCTCTATCCCTCTCATAGGTGGCAGCCCCGGGGGTATCTCAGCTAGAAAAATGTCCTCATACTCCTGCAAAAGGTTAGTGATAGCAGGAGGTACCGAGCTAACAATATCATCAAGTGAAAACATAGCTCGTTTGCATACCAAAGCATAGCAAATATCATCAATAGAAATTTCAGCAAAGTCACATTTTGTTGCAAGCATAAAACCACCCTTCAATTTAATCCCCTCAGCCTTAGAAATAGATGTAGACTTATCCTTTTTAGGTGGGAAAATAGAATTAGCAACTTGCTGATTTTCAGATTGAACATCATTCAAACTAGCAGCGCGTTCTCTATCAGCTTGTACAATTTGAGCAGGGGTCAAAGGTACCAAAGTAATTTTCTTTCCTTTATGCACAAAAGTGTATTTATTACTTCTACCATGGTGTGTAGCATCATTATCATGTTCCCAAGGATGACCCAATAAAAGTGAACAAGCTTGCATAGGTACCACATCACAATCAACAGAATCAGCATAAGAACCAATAGAAAATGAAACTCTACAAGTTTGTGTTACCTTTGCTTTACCAGAATCATTTAGCCACTGAATATGATATGGACGTGGGTGTGGGCGTGTGGTCAAGCTAAGCTTCTTGACCAAATCAGAACTCACCAAATTGTTGCAGCTACCTCCATCAATAATGACACATGCTCAACGATCGCTGATGACGAAGAAAATCTGGAACAAGTTATGGCGTTGTAGCTTCTCAGGCTGCTGGACTTGTGAGCTGAGCACCCGCTATACAATAATGCTCCTATAGGACGCCATGGCCTCGTCACCAAGGACTTCGCCATCCTCATCTTCATCTTGGTCTTCTTCATCCTCAATGTCAGAGGTGCTGATGTAACCATCTTCTGTAGCAATATATGCTCGCTGACTTGGGTAGTCCTTCTGCACATGGCCAATGCCATGGCAGCGGTGGCACTGAATACCCGAAGTGCGTCCCATCGATGCAATAGATGAGGACCTCTTAGTAGGCACCTGCAAAGAATTTTTACCTGAATCTGAAGGTCATGCGGGAGGTGTCTTAGGTGTAGCGGAAACTCCAGAGGCTGTTGGTCGCTTGCTCGCTGGTGGAGGCGTCCGAAAAGTGGTTGGCTTGGTCAGCCCCGAAGATGGTGCCGAGCGTGGCGTGTATGTGCTGGTGCTGACCTTGCTCTTGCCCTGCTGTTCACGCCCCTGCAATTCCTTTTCTGCAAGCATAGCAAACTGAAACAACTGGTTGACAGTGTTAAATTCTTTATAATCAACAATGTCCTGAATGTCATGCCTCAAACCAGAATAAAAATGACAAATGGCATCTTCGTTTCCCTCTACAACACTACAGCGCATCAATCCCTTTTGGAGCTCACCATAGTAATCCTGTATAGATTTATCTCCTTGTTCTAAACGCATCAATTTCTTATGCAAGTCTCTATGATAAGAAGGAGGAACAAAACGATCACGCATAGCTACCTTAAGTTCTTCCCATGTACCAGGTAAAGCATCCTATGTAGCTAGCCCATTCCACCAAATAATGGCAAAATCCTTAAACTCACTAGTAGCTTGTCTAACTCTATGCTGCTCAGGTACAAGGTGGGCACTAAACTATTGTTCTATCATCATCTCCCAATCAAGATATCCCTCAGCATCATAATGACCCGAAAAAGATGGTATTGTGAACTTAATCTTAGCATAAGGATCATCGGGCACACGATGATTATTACCTTGATGGTGGTGGTGGTGGACACCACCCATACCTATCGTGTTGCGGCGTAGACGTTGCTGTAATCTCTCTTGTCGGATAGCTGCTCGACCTATGTTTCCAGCGGCATCATGCACCATGTCTTGACCATCGGTGTTGCTACCGGAAACGTCGTTGTTGCCCGCCACGAAGGTTTCCAACTCAGTAACCTTATCGGTTAGCGTGGAAATTCGCTTGTCCAATCTCTCCATGCTATTGCCAATGTTGAGTTCAATGAGTGCGTCAATGACGGCCTTCCTGACGGCCTCATTCATCCTTTTTTGGGCATCCTCTACAATAGCTTATAGTTGCTCTTGGCTGACACACTCGCTGAAACCCTTAAGATTGTTATCTGCAGTCTGTTCACCTCCTGCCATTGAAAACACAAAACAGGAACAAACAGGTGAAAGTTATCCCTACCAAATGACTACGTGGTTGTAGTGGTGTCACTTTTCACAGCAAGTGGAAGCGTCTTACCAAGCTCTTACCAAGTTCTTACCAACGCAAGCAGTGGGCGGTACAACCGATGGCTGGTTCGTGATACCTGTGAGGTAGTGGTACCGAGATTGCAAGGCCCTTTGTCTATACTGATCTGAAGAATTTGTGGAGCTTGGAAGGCAAACAAAGAGTAATATATATATCTGGCATACAAGTCAGTAACAGAAAGTAATGCTAAATTATAGTCCAAAGTACTTGTTCTCGTTGCTGGTCTAAAGTGTTGCAAGTACCAGGTTGTGACAAAAGTATGGTGGATAGCAAGGTGATAGGTATGAGAAAAACAAGTATGGTGGATGGAAACAGCAACACAAACAAGGAACCAGACAGCACACGCAAACACAGCTCACTTTGGGCTTCTCTATGTGCTCCTCTAGATATTGTTCCTCTTTTTTTCTATTTTTTTGGGTTGTCGTTGTTTTTTTGGGAAATTTTGACTTTTTTATTTTATTTTTTTGATATTTTTCCTTTACTTAGGAGCACAAAAGCAATAACCACAGAAAATATGAGCTCAAACAAGTATAAGACGTGGCCTGTGGAATTTTTAGAAAACTGGATGAAAATTGATAAAAATCTTGTGACCACGAAACGAGGATCTTGTGACCACTTTTTGGCCAATCTAAAAATTCTGAACCCCAACAAGACAGGGATGGACAGATCCGAAATTTTTTTCTAATTGATTTGCATATATGGAACGTCGAAAACGGAGTTCGTATGCGAAAACTAGACCAGTTTTAAGAATTGGCTCCGAATTAGAGGACAAAACGGAAATAATGTGTGCAAAATTGGTCACAACAGCCAAGATTTGATGGAAACGATGGGGGGAAACACACGAACTAGACTCTAACATGACCTAACCAGCAACAAGACCTCGACCAGGACACAATCTCAACATGATGGACTCTGAAACTGAAATATGCAAAGGCTATGGCGTGGAAGGTTCTAGGATAGGAAAACGAGTGTGGCACTGGACTATGGGACGAATACGAAACACTCAAACTAGGGAATAACAAGTGAACCTGATGGTATACCTTAGCTCTGATTACCACTTAATGGAGACGGGGATCCCGATCTTCCATCAGGTGATGATAACTATCGTTGTGGCGGAGAATGACACACCGATCCGGCTTCAGATCGAAACATCGAACCCTGCAATCTTAGCACCACAGCTCCTCTGGTTATCAACCAAGTCTCGGACTAGGTTGACCTTGCCAAGAAGGCTAATCCCTGCCTGCGCAACGAAGAACACAAGCAAGAACAAGAAAGATCGCAACCAAATTGCAGATGTATGATTAATCTCACGAGTTGGGGTCTCACAAACCGATGAACGGTGAAACTGTTCTTGACAGAATAATCAAAGCAAAACCCAAACCCTAATGGAGGGGCGGCGGCTGTTTATGAAGACTCTAGGGTCATGCAAGACCCCTGGACGCACCCTTAATGGGCCCAAACTCGATACATGGTCCAACGGACCAAAAGATGGTGTCGTAGCACCCTGGCAGATTCTGGACGCTGACTTGTTTCGACGATTCCCGTTGATTCTGAACAGATTTTGATGTGAAACCAGTTGGATTGGATTCCTTATCAAATTAGCTTTCCATCCATATGTGGATCATCGAAAACAGAGTCCGGATGCGTCCTGGGCGACCAGTTTAAGGCAGACTGGTCCTAGAGGCCGAGGTAGACTCGAATTCGTGTTGGACTGGTCCTCCGGCTTGTGTTGGACGTCCTTGCTGGTCATCATCACCTCCTCCACGTCCTCTTAGTCCCTCTTGACCCTCTCCAATGTTCCTAAGCAAGATAACATCATTAGGTAGTAGTCCATTCTCAAAAGTATGAAAAGGATCGCTTAAGAACGAGCTCACCTGTAAATTGAGTTGACGCATTCGAGCCCGGGTCATTGGACCTTGCATGACGGTTGGAGGATCAACTGGTACATCCAAAGGAGTGATGTCCTCATCAGTTTCACTATTGTCATTAGCTCAGATGTTGTTCATGCTTTGTCTTTATCTACATGGAGGCTTCCAACGCCGCGTTATATGCAATGGATGAATCAAAGTGGTACACTAAAAATTACTCATAAGGCTAGAGTTAAATTTTTAGTTGGAACATATATTGATACTGTGGATTGTGATGTTGCACCATTGACTGCATGTCATTTGTTGTTGGGTCAACCATGATAATTTGATCTTGATGCTACTCATGGTGGTCGGTCTAATACTTATTCATTTGTGCACAAGGGAGTTAATCATGTGTTCAAACCAATTCCTAAGAGTGCTATTAAGGCTGAGGTATTTACTACTTCAAAAATGAAGAAAAAGGTTGTTGAAATTACCCCAAAGCCGAGGACAGCTTTGCTTCAAGAGGGAGAGAATACTGTGAACACTTCAGCGAAGGGAACTGCAAATAATTTTTCTGAAATTATAATAAAGTCGATGGTGGCTTTAGCTCTGGAGGGAGAAAATGATATAGTTTCTGAAGCAACTTGCAACGTTTCTGAAATTGCAAAAGCAGCTCTAAATAAATCTTCTATGTAGTTTGGGGAGCATGATGTGGTTGTTGCTTCAACTAATAATGAATCATTCAATGAAATCTCAGGGCCATGAACTATTTTGTTTCATGAAGGCATGCATTCTGTGGGTTCTCCAAATATGGCTTATAGAGATTTGTGTAGCGATCTCAATGTTTTAGCTGGTAGTCATGCTAAATAGTTTGGTTCTCATGGCAATGAAAAAGCTAATGAGAACAATTTGGTTGATGCTATTCAAAGCAAGCATATAAGTCTTGGTCAACCAAAGAAAAAAGGGTCTAAATTTGTATCAAAGCCGAGGACGGCATTGTTTCAAGAAGGGGAGAATGATGAACCCATGGTTTTTCAAAATACATTTGATGCACAAGATACACCTGAGAATATATCAAAGCCGCCGAGGACGGTTTTGTTTAAAGAAAGAGAGGATGATGAACCCATGGCTTCTCAAAGTATATTTGCGAAAAAGTATTCTCCTATTTCAAATAGGGTAATTGGTCTTCAATTTGGAGCTATAATTTTTGATGAGAAATATAGCGAGAACCTGGATAAATTTACTTGTGTTGGTCTATCATCACATATATTTTTTAGAGGTGCTTTATTGTTTGGAAAAGAGGAGAACAAGGACAGCAAGCAAATATGTCTTTATAGAGACCATGCATGTGGAGATAAAGGGTTGCCTAACTAGACGTCAACTTTATTTGGCAATTGATTATTAGCATGGTGACTAGCAATGTTGCCGCAATATTATATTATTATCCCTGTATGTGTCATGGTGCCTGCGTGCACTAATTTTGGCTAGGCCAATTGTGGCGTCGTGCACATGTAGGCCAAGTCGGACTTGGTCCAAAGTCTGGTTCGGTGGAGTTGGGCCTGCGTGCCTTTATCTAGGGGTGTCCCCCTTGTAACAGATGAGACTGGATTTTATTTGTGGTGGTATTCCTTGTCGAGTTGCCGCTCGGAAAACCCTAGATGGTGTTCCCATCAGGTTCTTTGTCTTGAAGATTATCTTCTAAATTCTTGTGGATCTATGTGGAGTGCGTGTTCATGCTGCTTTGGCTTGAGTGCGTCGCTTGGAATTCTTGGAGTTCCCCATCTTCTAATTGTGGTTCATCGTGGCTGTGGGAGGAAGGATTATCCTAGGGTTTGGTTTGCATCTAATGTAAGCTGATTCCTCGTATCTTTTGGCTACATTGATTTTTGTTGTTGTGATTGTTTAAATGAAGATTATCAAGAGGCCTTTGCAAAGATGTGTTTAACCAGGTGAGGAACCACAAAGATGCTCATACACTATGGTCGGACATTTGTGCGCTCCATGAGGGAACAAAGTGTCATAGAACCGACCAATTTATAAGAGCACAAGTACAAAAACAATCACCAAAATGATCAAATTCTCGAACTTGAGCCCATATAAACCCGGTAGTTAACTGAAATCTCAAAGGATTTCAAACCAACTTGCATACAACCAAGATCACAGTAATTCAACATAACATATCGTACGTTACAACATTTCGCAGATGTTCGCAAATAGATTACATCATCACAGAGTCATCATTATTACAAAACAAGTCTTGTAAACATGCGGAAGCAAATAGTTTAACTCACACACCCGAGTTCAAATACACATACTGGTTTGCTGATCATAGCCTGCAAAAGCATTCAGATAAGAGAACAGAGATCATGCCCATGATCTAGTCTTCATCACCCACCGGGTGGAGACAATACTTACAGAATCCCTAATATAGAAGGTCATCTGCAACAAGAGGGAATAAACCCTGAGTACGAGAATGTACTCAGCTAGACTTACCCGTCAAAAACCAAACAAATGACACCAAGGATTATGCATAGCTTAATGTAGTGGATCTGGCTGACACTTTCTTTTTGCAGAAAAGCATAAGTAATATGATCAACTCTTAACCTAAACTAGCAGTGACTTTTAGCCATTAACCTGTCAACTATATTAGCACCTGTACTAAGCAATCATTTTATTAGGGTGCAAACATTAATAAACCATATCAGGTATTCATTGTGGCAACCTTATCATCATCATCCATTTAACCATATCATTAATTAGTTGAATCTATGTTGCCGCTGCTCAGTCAAGTTCTCACTATCTGGGAGAGACGGTGATTCGAATCGTTTCCTATCTAGCTAGAGGGGTATTCCTAAACACAAACCCTGCTTCCCCTGTTAGGGTCGCAAACAAGTCACCTTTGGTATGATTCAGGAGTCACGAGTCTGAACAGATTGGCATTCTCAGAGAACCACTCTACCAAGGTTGTTCAGGACTCTAACCCACCTTGGACTTATGCCAATGGCTCTCCACACATCCTTACTACCTCTAGAATGCATGCCACTGCTCGCGTCCCCGGCCTGAGTCAAGCTACTAGGCTTCACGGTCGGAATGACTTATCCGGCCAGCTAAGTGTTAGGCTACGTTCAACATGACATGAGGACGTACAGCGTATCAGTCCTTAAACAACTCAGACGGAGTCACTATGTCCAAACCTACACAAGACTCCGCCCGGTCTTAATTCATTATTAACATGGTTCTTTTCCACGATAGCAAATATAGCCAACCGTGATCCACCTCATCCTAAAGCTCACAGGTGACAGGAAATCACCTGAGTTCTACCGCACTAAGCATGGCTAAGCATTTCACCCATTCCTGAACTTAAATAGGATTTTAGTGCGATATCTGGACAAGGAAGGATATAAAATGCAGCAATTGGTTCCAACCAATTCCTATACTTAATGCATCATCAACAATAAAAGATACTCAATGTATTTGTAAAAACATGGGAGGCTTAATATGCTCCGGGGCTTGCCTTTCAGGAATGAGGAAGGCTGGTGGTCAGGGCACTCGGGCAATTCCTCCGCGGCGACTGCTTCGTCGGCTTCCTGCACTTCGGGTTCCTCCTCCTGGTTGGCTCCCTCGAACTCCAGCAACGTCACTCCCTCTTGCACACCTATTGCATGAATGCGCAAGATAAATATCATGGATGCACATGGACGAATGTCAGGGATGCTCGGGGAATGCGCACGTTCGCTGTAGTTTGCATATTCCAACTTAAGCCCTATTCAAATCACTTTACTTACCAAGTTTATACAAGCTAATGTATAATTGCTCATCTTTAGTTAATGACCTAGCACCGGCACCTAAGCATATTCTCAAGTTAGGCTAACCCCTAACAATCAACGGAAACATTGCATCAAGCATACACTCAAGCATTTGTATTTCAGCAAAATGAAGACTATGTAGCAGTACAGTAAACTAGCCATAACTGGAGATTTATAAATCCAATTGACATGCAACAAGACAATCTGGAAAGCTTATGAAATTGTCTACAATTCATTTTCAGACCTCAAAGCATGATTCAAACCTTTACCAGGTTGAATTCCTAAATCAACAAAACTCTGTCCTCATAAGGTAGAGAGTAAGCAAAAACTGGAACCTAACTTTAAACAGCTGTAGTTTCTAAACTACTGGGCCAAACGCCCTCAAATTTTGACAGGAGCTAGATACCTAAATTATCTACAACTCTTGTATTCACCACATCCACATAAAATCAAAATATCATGGGGAACTTTCTAAAATCCCCAGATCTGTCCAGAGGGACATAATGCAAACGAATAATTAATAACTTATGATGTAAACACACAATTGGACAAAACTAACTCTACTCACATGTCACACATATCACAATAACACCAGAAAGTAGGGTGTTCATCACCAAAACATTTCCTCTAATACCTTTCTTAATTTATTTAATTAATTAGAGGAAATAGTAAACATATATGAAAACTATACCATTAAATCTACAAAAATTACAGTAGACACTACATGCATCAAGTAGACTACCATAAAAATTTCATACCATTTGAGTAAGTATAACAACCTACACAAAATTGGTAAGGTAGAATGGCTTAAAATGACATAATTAGGAAACCTTAGTGAAAAGTGTCAAGCAATAGATTTCATATTTTTCCAAGCATCCTTAAGGTACTAAGATACTACCTACCAAGTTTCATGGCCATAGGATTCCTAGATAATTTACAAAAATTCACACAAGTATCCACCAATGATAAAAGAAAAATCTATAACTCAAAAACTACACATGCAATGACTTTCAAATTTTAACCAGAGCTTCTACTAAGCAATACTAGCTTACCCACAAAATTTCACAATTTTTGGATCACAGAAACTCAAGATATGATTTAAACAAGTTTGCATGCATTCAAAAACACTTTTCATGTTCCTATTTAATTCATCCAAAATTTCTACATAATGTGCTCAAGACATATTTTTCTTAAATACTAGACCTCACTGTGAGTCTAACAAAATTTGAATCACAGCATTTGGATCTACACATTTGGAGTTACAAAATTTACAAAACAGCATTCAAAACTGAAAATTTGAACCATCTTTATGAACACACAGTCACTGACGTGTGGGACCCGGTTATCAGCCGGACCCGACTGTCAGTGAGATGAAACAGGGGAGGCAGTGACGATTGACCCCTAAGCCTAGACCCTAGCGGCCCCTAAGCACATCGGCCAGTGGCGCACGGCGGTGCGCGGCCACGTTCCGGCATGTCCGGACCGGTGTGGTCGGTAATGTCTTCACAGAAGCAACTACACGAGATGGAGAAGACGAGACGAGGGCTAGGGATGGAGGAACGGTGCAGTGGTGCACTGGCCATGGTGAGCACCAACTCCGGCGAAGCTCAGCCATGGCGGGCGGTGGTGGAACCGTCCGAAGGCCCTCACCTAAGGACGATTGACTCAGCTAGAAGGTGGAGAAGGTCGAGAAGAACACTGCAGAGCTACGGTGAAGGCATAGTGCGCGTTTTTGCAGCGGTGCATGAGCTCGGCGATGGCGGAGCTCCCTAGCAGCGATGGTGGAGCGGCTGTGCTTCTGCTGCTACTGCTGTGAGCTGGAGAAGTGAAGGAGGATGAGGAAGAGTGAGCAAACAGGCAGGCAGACGTGGCTTCAAGACGGAGGACACCGGGCAGCGATGGTAGGCCAGCCACAGCGCATGGCGGCCATGCGGCGGCCAGTCTCTATTGCCGGCCGGCCATGACTGGTCTGAACTTCACATTTCAGAATTCATCGTCCGACTGATAGGTGAAGTTTGACACTGATTTGCTCCTAAACCAAGACGAGTTAGTGGAAGAAACGTTCATGAAAGTTGTAGCCCTACCTTCCATCTTCAACTTCTATTCAAGGATCATAGTCTAATTCCCCATGAATCAGGAGTTACATCATGCCAAAGTTGGCTCGATCAAACTGGAAATGTACTTAGGACTTAGAAATTTTTTCAAGTGTTGAATCCACCTTCAATGCTAACTTGTGGGTCCTTTTTGAACATGTTGTGCACATTTTCATGACTTGGCTTCTAAACAAAGTTTGTTCCTTATAAAATTTGCTACAACTTTGTCTTAGGTTGCTTAGACATGTAAACATCCTAAGCTACACTTTTTAAACAGTCAAACAATAGGGTTTAGGGGTCAAAATTGGTCAAACCATGACTTGGGAACTTAATTAGTCAAAGTGATCAACATGAACAATGTCCCAAATGACATTCTAGGTGTAACTAAGTTACTTAAAAGAATTTTGAGCCACACCATACATTGGCCACACAAGAATCAAGCAAGGTATGTACTAAAACAATGCAAAACACATGAATTGTTACAATTGTTTCATAGTCATGTTTCATGATCTTGTTGCATAGTATTAACTAACTTTGTTTCACTAAAGTGAGTGGCACATGTTGCACTTAAGTGTTGCACACTTTTCATTTCATAAAGGAAACAACACACATGAAACATAACGATACGTTGCAATGTTTCAAAGACATGTTTCATGTGATATAAGCTTGTGAATGAATGAATGATGCTCATGTCCATGAAATGCAAGTGCAAATGTGGAAGCTAAACACCTAGGGTGTTACACAAAGAGTGAGCATGAGGAACGCTATCATCTTGTCATGAAAAAGCTTAACTCCTTTGAGATGCTTCCTAAAGAATGTGCTAATGAGATGTACTCACATTTGAATGTTCTTGTAGAGGAAGTCAATGGGTTGGACTCACTCAAATGCAACCATCTGATGTTGTAAGAAAGATTTGAGTGTCCTCCCCATTGACAAATATGGGCATATTGTGACCATACTTCATCAAGGTGATCTTTCCACCGCTACACCAACACAAATCTTAGGAAAGATCAATGCTCATGAGATGTATATGCACATCACGCCACAAGATGGCTCATCCCCTACCAAGAAGAAAGACAAGGACTTAGCATTCAAAGCTAGCCAAGAGAAGGGCAAAGCAAGACTTGAGTATGAGAGCTCAAGTGATGATGAAGTTGATGATGCAATCCTTGCTCTCATTGTGAGAAAAACCGCCAAGATGCTAAAGAAGCTCAACAAGAGTGGCATCAAGTTCAATGGCAAGAAGAAGTTCTTCACTAGCTCTAGAAGGAAGCCAATCTCCGAGATGGATTGCTACAATTGTGGAGAACTTGGTCATCTAGCACACCAATTCACCAAGCCCAAGAAATACAAGTTCAAGAACAAGTACAAGGGCAAGAAAGATGACTCAAGTAATGAAGAAGAAGATGAGAAGAAGAAAAACAAGCCATACAAGAAGAGAGATGGCAAGAAGGACTTCCACAAGAAGAAGAAGAGTGGAAAGGCATACATCATCGGTGATTGGCTCACGAACATTGATTCATCTAGTGGCTCATCCGATGATGATAGTGACAACGAGAAGGTGGCCACCATTGTTATTGACTCTTCATCATCTTCATCGCCACCACCGCCATCATCCTTTACACACCTATGCCTTATGGCCAAGGGTGAATGCAAGGTATCAAATGATGATGATAGTAGTGGTGATGAACATGCTAGTAATGATGATAGCGATAGTGATGATGATGAATATGAATCACCTTCTTATGATGATCTTGCTAGATTGCTAAAACAATACACTAAGATCATTATAAAGACTAGAGCTAAGAATGAAAAGCTAGAAGCTAAGAATGATTCACTTTTAGCAAAATGTGATATGGTGGAAAAGGCTAGTATTGAGCTTAGAGAAGCAAATGATGCTATATCATCCAAACTCAAGGAGCTCAAATCTTCTAAAAAAGAGCTTAAAGATAAACATGATAAACTTGAGGGGATGCACAAAGAGCTCATCACTAGCCACAACAAGCTAAAAGAAGAATACACTACTCTTAAGATTAATGATGATAATCTTGTCATTGCTCAAGAATTTCTATCCAATGAGCCACATGATGCTACTAATGATGTTGTTAAGATTGATATAGCTACATCATGTGATGATTTGATCATTGAGAGCATTGAGCAAAGTTCTAGTAGCAAGGGCAAGCAAGTGGTTGAGGCTGATGATTATGAGAGTTTGTCAAGATCAAGAATGACAATGAAAAGCTCAAGAAAGATCTTGAAGAAATCAAAAGCCACAACACTATTGTGCTAGAAACTCTTGATCATGATGGTGATTTGATGCTTGAGAATGAGAAACTAAAAGAAGAGAACAAGAATCTCAAGGAAGAGAAAAATAATGATGCTCTCAAGGAAGAGAACAAGAAGCTCAAGTTGGAGAAAGAGCATCTCAAGATTGGTTTGAGCAAGTTCACAAGAGGCAAGCATCTTCAAAGTGAGCTACCAATGAACACCATTATAAAGATGGATAGAAGTGGCATTGGGTACTTGCCAAACCAAGAGAAGAAGACTCAAGCTCAACAACAACACAAATCAAAGCCAAAGCCAAAGAGATGCTTTGAGTGTGGATAAGAAGGTCACTTTGCCAATGAGTGCCAAACTCCACCACCGCAACCCTTGCCCAAGCATGCTAGACCTTTTGCCTTCAATGTTCATTACATGCTTAGAAAGGATTCTAGTGGGAAGATGAAAGTCATGTTCTTAGAACCTCCCAACAAGAATAGGCCTAAGAAAATTTGGATAGCAAAGTCACTTGTTGAGAAGGTGAAGGACCCTCAACAAGTTTGGGTTCCTAAAGCTTAATCTCTTATGTGTAGGTGAACTACAAGACTGGTGGAAGTCATTGGGTTATTGATAGTTGTGGGGGTATGGCCCCTGGTATCCACAAGACAAGACATGGGCCGCACCATCAGAGGTGGCCCAGCCCACGAGATCAAGGCGTGCACAGCGATGCTCGGCGTGCACCGCAATATATTGTATAGTACCAAATAGGCTACTTTCCTTGTAACCCTACCCCTCTAGAGTATATCAGGAGAGGCAGGGGTCCCCTAGTGGACACGATCCATACATCTCAATGCAATACATCAGAACACATGATGTAGGTGAAACATCCTCAATTTTCCACGAAGGGAAAATTCCACATAATGAATTATAATATGATGAAACCAAGAACTGATTCTATCATATTATCATATTTCAGTCGATGTCACAGTCATGCATCGTAAGATTACAAGAGTACAAAATTTGACATCACTGGGGAACATACATATTACAGAGTTAATCTAGTGGAAGACTATCGAGTGAAGGCTCCTCCTTCACTGGCATCATCAGAGTTGGCAGTAGTGCAGCGTAGATTCCATCTCCGAACCAAACTTGAGCGTAGGCACGAGACCTCCTAATCCTTCTAAAGTCAGCATCTCTGAGAAGCAGGAAATCTGCACACCGCTAGATGTGTGCAGGCCATGGTCAGCACCGATGAGCTTTAGTGGAAAAAGATAAACAAGGGATCTGGCGATCCTAATATTTGGCTGTGGTTTGTATTCTTAGCGCATGAGAAGTAAATAACAATTATATTATAATAATAATATCCAATTTTTAACACATTCACCACCACACCTTCCATATCCATCCACCAACCATCCATCCCAAACCATCTCCACACCACCACACCTTATCTCATCTCACACACTCAGGTCGATAGGCCAACTCCCTCTCAGCCCTGTCTCAATGGCCCGCAGCCCTAAGGCTCACGACCGGAAAATACCCCATCCCTGGAGGGAGAAAAGGACTCATCTCCTATCTAGTTTAAGCGAAACCCAGGAAAGGTCCATAGCCGACAAGTCAGCATATGTATCGATCGATCAACCATACACTCTGCAGAGGTTTTACATACCCACAAGATAGCCATCCTCGACGGTGCCCCGTCTAGGCAGATTCCGACCGCTTGCTAGCCTAGAACGATGCCACCCTACCTCTCAGCCCTGGAACATCCCAAGTCTAGTCTGGGATGGCTGATACTGTGAGTCATAGACAGAGCCGGGGCCCTCTAGATGTCAAGAGCCAGGTCCACAAGGCCTCCTAAAGTCTCGGAAGGGTGTGGGGGAAACCGCGCGCCCCGTACCTCCTTGCACATGTTCGCCTAGCAGTAGTGGCATTGTTCTACCAAGTAGTCCGACCGTCCCGCACCATATAGGGCGAGTGGGATGTAAAGGATTCCCGGTGAGTCTGAGTACTAGTAAGTCCTTAGGGATTGACCAAGCCAGAATATCTTCATCAGGGTTTCCATTTTACGTGCCACCACAGCACCTCTACCTCGGGCTCCACCTCTCCGAGGTTCACACCCAAGGCACCTCCAATTACCATTTACCCGCCATAGGTATACCATATCCAAGTGCCCAGGTAGCACCACATGGCAAGACTCGCCCCAGGCTCATCGTTATTCCAGCTCGGTCGACACAACCCTCACTCTCCACGCACCCAAGACACACACAGCACGCTCACACACCACCAAGTCCGGCACCCATAGCCAAACCATTCCCTAGGGGGTTCACCACTAGCATCACATCCCCGATATAATGCGAAGTGGAGTTAATAATAAGTATAGTGGTGTAATATGCAAGCAAGCAGGCAAGTAAGCATATATAAGCGAGCGAATGCGCAAAGCAGGGTGACATGGTAGAGTGGGTTGCATCTGGGTAATAATGGCTCAGGTAGTAGCATGCATCAAAGTATTATCAAAGGAATAATTATAAAGCGCTAGCAGTTCTAGATATTATGCAATGTCTAATAGGATTCTCTAAAAGAGGGTGCTGCCATGACACCTGCGATGTAGAGGTAGTAGTGGTACAATTCTCCATTCGTTGGTGTTCCGTTAGCGGGGCCACCTCCTCCTACGTTGACTCCATTCCAGCAGTTCTTGTCGTCGTCCACGTTCTCTTGGTCCGATCGTCAGCTATTTCGCGGAGCGACATGCAAGTCAAGAGAGCACTCAACACTCGAAAAGACGACGAGACGCAGGAAAATCCAATAACACTAGCAAGACAATAAGAGATGCACGGCTTAGCCCTCTCGGCGGTTGTCTGATTTCCTCAGGCCAAAGAATCACAAGTGGTGGTTTGCTAAGCACAAGCTTAAGTCATGGCCAAGCCAGTATTGCTTTACGATAAACGGTTTAAGCCAGAGCTTATCCAGAGCAAACACCACGGCTCACGATCTTTTGATCCGGTGTCATTGAATTGATGGGGATTGGAAGTCAGGCCCCAAGAAAGAAGAACGACGGGGTTCAGCTCTTATAGCCTTATCCTGCAAGTCACAATTGGACACGAGTAGCATATAAGAGCGATTAACACCATTGTGACTTGGCTCCAACGTACTTCGGCTCGCCTGCTATGGTAGAAAGCGGTAGCGCAAAGAGATTGAACATCAACAGTTCCCCTCGATCCACATGACATAATAACGTCGGGAGCCGAGAAGAGGGTCGCTCAACACGGCAAAAGATGCAGGGGTTAGCTAGGCACATCTGTGTTATGTTCCCAGACACATCTTCAGGGAAGATGGTTTTAGATGGTTGATCGGGTCAACACACACGGGTCCGAGGTACGACATAGACCGTAGCTTCACTAACAAAAGGGAATAGTCTGGTCTGTGATCCAATCATTCGTGGGCAAGACAGGATCGAACAGAGTGGGCTATCAGAGCAATAAGAGTAAGAACAACCAAGAGCAAGGTCCACATCTTCTAACTGCACATGCTATGACCAAGGCGGGGCATCGGAAGGAGCAACACTCAAGAACACCAAGTGCGTAAGCCACTTGTAGGGTACCTGACCTGGGTGCACTGGCACTGAGATATCTCTCGGATTTGAAGCGGTGCGGTTGTCACTACAAGAATCAGAGAAACATGATGGTCAAACAGGGTACAAGTATACAAGGGCTTGGGCACGAAGAAGCAACCAAAAGCGAAACAGAGGCATAGCTCCATGGTTATGGCGAGGCGGACTCGCAGCCACAAGCTATATCAACACGTGTTGGCATCCATCAGTTCCATGATTGTTATCTCCCAGGTCATCTCCCACAGGACTTGGTCGTTGGTGGGCTTAAGGCATGCGGGTGATATCTGCATCGATGTTAGTATCGACATTGAATCCATCACGACCATGTTCTAGGGCCGAAGACAGGAGCTAACACTCATGGTACTATGAAGTCATCTAAAAAGTGAGGGGTTGAGTTACACTCGGCATCACGGTCATGGTGAGATGGATCTCGTGATCATAATGTCCGAACGTGGTACGATCCCTCAGCCGGCTCAAAGGCTCGGCACACAGGCAACAACACCAACAACCTGCAATAAGAACCACACACAACCGAAAGACGTAACAACTCGACATGACCGTGGAGTAGCACATTCCATAGCAATAGGGATGGGTAGACCTGCACAAGGGCACAGTGCAGACAGATATAGATAGATCAAGATCATGTATTGTAAGTGTACAAACGAGTATAAGAATAAGCAGGAAGGGGCTTTCGCCGGTGGGGAATGGCGTTCGACTAGAATTTGACTTCGCGGCAAAGATGTGGAGGGCCATAGGCTGTTGTAACTTGTCCCAGGAGGGTTGTGGCTTCTTCTGGCCAGCTGAGGCCAGCTACAGCCTGTTGTGGCTAGCTGTGGCTTGCTGCAACTTGCTATGGCTGGCTGTGGCTAGCTATAGGTGGCTATGGTTGGCCAAAGGCTGGCTATGGCTGGCCGGGCATGGCAGCGACTGGCTAAGATGTGCCTGCTATTGCCAAACACTGCAAGGGTTAGTGAAGAAAGCGTCCGGCAAGATGGTGGGGTCTTCCTGCTGGTCTAGGAGAGGCAGGTCAGAGTGGTCGCCGAGGTGGTCGGAGTGGTCGCCAAGCTGGTCGGAAAGGTTGCCGAGGTGGTCGGAGAGATCACCAACATGGTCGGTGAGATCGCCAAAGTGGTCGAAAAGGTTGCCAACGTGGTCGGAAAGGTTGTCGAGGTGGTCGGAGAGGTCATCAACGTGGTCGGTGAGATTGCCGAAGTGGTCGGAAAGGTTGCCGAGGTGGTTGGAGAGGTCATCAACGTGGTCGGTGAGATTGCCAAAGTCCCCAACGCTGGCGTGGTCTCTTCTTTGGCATGACATCAGCATGGCGTTATTAGAGCTAAACTATGGCTGACAGGTGGGCCCTCGGTATTGGTCACTAACATGTGGGACCCGGTCAATGGTCATTGTTGACTGGTCAATAGTCAACAGTGACTAGGCTCTTAACGGGCTCAGGTGGGCCAGGCTTGGGCCAAGTTGGGGGCTGGTCTGTGGTGGACGACACGGTGTGGCCTAGTGGAACGCTGGGAGGGTTCTTGGTGGACCACATCCACGCAGGCATAGCTGAGTGCGGTGCATCGTGCATCCAGTGCACATGGTAATGGGGGAAAAGGGTGCTTGGATCCCCTGTTTCTACTCCTGGTATCTCGCCGGCTGGCAGGGCGTGCTGGGTTGGTTCTGGTGGGGTCCCTGTGGCTGGGTGGTGCGCATCGCAAGGCCACATGGAGCATGCTGTGGGGTTTAAAGGTGGACCTATAGGTAGCAGCTCCGGTGACCAAGACTCACGGAGGAGTCCACTGCTGGCGCGAGAGACAGCGGCGGAGCTCCGGTGTAGTCTGGTCGACCACGATGAAGGGGTTTGGGCAGGCTAAGGACTCAACCAGCTAGGTGGCTAAGTGCGACTGGCCAAGCTATAGTTCATCGGTGCGACCATGTCGAGCGAGGCGGTCGGAAGACGAGTGGGACGTGCACGGCACGACGGCGCCCTAGAGCACGTCCGCACCGGCGTGGTGGAGGGTTGTCGGGGTACTTGGGCTCCTCTTTGGCTAGGGCTAGAGCGGGGTGTGTCCCTCATCAGGGCTTGGACGAAGAGGCTATTCCTAACACCTAGGTCTTCGCAGTAGGGCCAGAATGGAGCAGCGCCATGGCTGGGCTCGGTCATGGCGAGCGCGACCAGGAGGCGTGGCAGCTCTAGCGTTCTTGAGCCACCAGGGCTTGGTAAGGCCCGCGTGAGGGATCTTGGAGGTCTGCGTGCGTGCGTAGTGTGTAGTGGAGCCTAGGGCTTGGCTTCTGGTCCTCCCAGGTTGGGAGAACACGTCAGCATTCATGGCGAGTCCACGACGGTGAGGATGGGATAAGGCAGGGGAAGCTCACCGTGGGGCTTGGGGTGGTAGGCTAGTGGCACAGAGGAGAGTCGTGGCCATGACAAAGCGGTGCAGTGCCGTTCCGACCAGCAGCATCGATGTGGTCGATCGGGGCGACATCACCTGCTCCGGTAGGCACGGGCGGCGCTGGTGTCATCGGGATGGCTTTGGTTCCTCTTCTTCTTGCGGCCCAGGCAGGTGCGAGTGGAGGGTCAAGGCCATGGTGTGGGGACGCGGTGACGGCAGGGCCGCAACGTCGTCGTGGGCGAATCATGGCGTCGTCCCCACCTCTGGCGGTCTCGAGCGGCTCCAGCAAGCTCCCATTCTCCTTCTTCCCCCCTTCTCTTCTCCTTGGGCTTGGGCAGGTGGGTGGTGATGGTGTGGTTTGCCACAAAAGCGGCGGGGTGGATGGAAGTGGCCGAGGCTTCGAGGTGTCCTACTTATAGGACGGCACACCCATGGTGCCACGGGAGTCTTGGCCAACAGTGCTAGATGGGGTTGGGGCGATCGGAGGGATGCGAGGCACTGAGGCTAGGGTTCCGGGGTCGCGACACGATTGCGATCGTGCTGGTGCTCTCCAAGTTGAAATCTGTGGTCCAAAAAGCAGGGGACAGGGAGGGGGTAGGTTCATGGCTGGGGCATGGTCACGGTAGAGCTGGCGCCCGCATGTTGAGCATGCACGGTGCGTGACCCTGTCGGGCAAGGGATGTCCGCGTGGCGCCCATTGAACGGGGCACCGAGGCAGTTCGGGCACGAACAGTCTATGATGCGAGGCAAGGCCTCAGATCCTTGCCATGGCGGTGCTCTGATTTGCCAAAGCAGAGAGGGGAAGGGAACCATGGGAAGGGATGACAGGTGGGCTCCACTATCAGCGGCGCGAGGGGGATGACATGGTGCGGTGGCGGCCTTGGCGTGTCGTGGGGGGGCGATGTGGGCTAGCTGTGTGGGAGGCCTATGAGCGCTACTGAGCTTATGGCCGTGCTGGGCTGGTAGGTTGATAGTTGGGCCACGCTGACCAGGAAAGAGGATGGCGCATGAGCTAGGGCCAGCTCGGGGAGGTAGGCCAAGCAGGTTGCTGTGCTCCGTCTAGGGCCGAAGGCACATGCAGGGGCCTAGGAGGAGAGTTGGGCCGGTCGCGCATCTTGGGTGGGCTGGTCATGTGCTTGGGCCAGATTGGCTTTCCTATTTTCTAAATAAACCAAGGCTCCTATATTGTATACATGTGTCGCCAACTTGTACACCTCCTAGTGGGGTCCACTAAAGGTCAACTAGGGGTAGTGGGGTCCATGTCAAGGGTTGGCAACTCACGGGCATTGAGTTGATAAGGATAGTTGGTTGATTAAAGAGTTTAGGTCAAGGGGTTCATGAGAGATTCCAAAAGAAATCAAAAGGATTCGCTACGGACTTGTGCTCTCCAACACAAAACCCTAAACCAAATAAGGAACTCTGGCAAGCTCCTACAAGCAACACTATATGTATGCAACAATTTATTTATAAATTGTTCTTTGTTTGATCTAGCATCTACATGCTTCACGCATTGCAGGAATTTTTTTTAAAAAGTTCATATTTTTGGCTTCTCCAAAAACCCGGGTTGTTACAGTAGGTATTACGTCATACTGATGGCTGAACCTATCTAAATCTTGTGTCTTGGTGCTTGTATTACCATCTTGCTCCTGATCTCGCTCACCTCTACGACAAATATACCATTGTGGTATACCCTCTGGTGGACTACTGAGCATCTTTTGTTGACAGTTGGCGCGCCAGATAGGGGTGTGCTCTTGATCCATGGTGAGCCAGATGGACCTCAAATCAATAGCGTGTTCTCATCATCAATCTCAGTGGAGATCCTTGCCGGTCCACGATGATGATTCATTGCTGGCTTCATCAGCCCCTACGACAGCAGATCTGATCCTAGAACCACCTCTAAGGTCACCTTCACCAACAACTCACCGCTAGCCAGGTGCTCGCCGTCAATGCTAACTAGATAACGCCATACGTCGCCGACCAAACTTTCTAGTCTAAAGCTAAGTCATGTTTTAATATTCTTCTAAATATTCTCCAATCTCCATATATCGCCATAATGTTTCTCCGAGCTGTTTTCTCCATGTTTGCTCTCCAAACGATTTTCCAAACCTCCAAACAGTCAAGGCGATGCTCGGACACCTCTAGAGATGGCCCTAGTCTCTGGCTCCTCCCTACACGTGCTACGGGCTCCAGCGCTCTGCGTTATGGGTGGTCGGTAGTGGCTCCTTGGTCATGCCTGTTCCTCCTACACGTGCACGGGCTCCGTGCTCTGTGTTATGGTTAACGGGCTAGCTAGGGCTAGAGAATCAGCTACACACTAACTAGTCGAGCGGTTTATATTAAATATAAATACATCTTCACACCAACTAATCAGCCGAGCTACTTATGCTATTTCATCGCCATTGCTGATTTTTCTCCGGAGTTCATATATTTGTACATCATGTACTACCTATTCTACATATTTGTATTGCAAGATCATCATCCAGGTGATCGGATCACCTAGTGCTCGAACTTCACCACCGATCAACTAGTCGAACCGCTTGGTCTGTGGACTCCATCACCGACTAGTTGATCAGACTATTCGCCGGTCGCTTCTACTCAATGCTCACTTCATCATCAATCAGTTGACCAGACTGTTCGTCGCTCGTGCTTCATCACTAGATACGTCGGTTACTCCTCGGTGCTCGGATTCTTCAAGCTCGAAGACTAAGTGGGCACACTTCACCTTGAGGACATCGCTAGCGATGTCAGGACTCCTCGCTCCTCGATGCTTGGACATCGCCAGCGACGCTGGGGACTCCTCGCTCCTCGGTGCTCAGTTGTCACCAGTGATGTCGGGGACTCCTCGCTCCTTGGTGCTCGGACATCACCAGCGACGTCAGGGGACTCCTCGCTCCTCGGTGCTCAATCGTCGCCAGTGACGCTGGGGACTCCTCACTCCTCGATGCTTGGTCATCGCTAGTGACGCCGGGGACTCCTCGCTCCTCGATGCTCGGTTGTCGCTAGTGACACCGGGGACTCCTCGCTCCTCAATGCTCGGACATCACTAGTGACGCTGGGGACTCCTCGCTCCTCGGTGCTCGGATATCACCAGCGATGTCGGGGACTCCTTGCTCCTCGGTGCTCGGATATCACTAGCGACGCTAGGAACTCCTCGCTCCTCGGTGCTCGATCATTGCTAGTGACACCAGGGGACTCCTTGCTCCTCGGTGCTCAGACATCGCCAGCGATGCCGGGGACTCCTCCCTCCTCGATGCTCGGACATCACCAGCGACGCTGGGGAATCCTCGCTCCTCGGTGCCCGGTCATCGCCAGTGATGCTGGGAACTCCTCGCTCCTCGGTGCTTGGTCATCGCCAGCGACGTCAGGGACTCCTCGCTCCTCGGTGCTCGAACATCGCCAGCGACACCGAGGACTCCTCGCTCCAAGGTGCTTTGTAACATCCTGGCCCAGGGCTTAACAGGATTAATAGGATACTCATACCAATAAGTTGCAACTTCTTTTCTAGGAAGCCCATCTGCAAATAACTCTGAGGTTAAGCATGCTTGGCCTGGAGCGATGGGTGACCGACCTGGGAAGTTCTTCCTAGGTGCGCATGAGTGAGGACAAAGTGCGTAGAAAAGACCTGTGTTGGTCTATGAGGGCAGTCTATATCTTAGAGAAGCTGCCAGATGTAAGCGGGCCCGGCCTCAGAGAGGCGGGACTGTTACAGAATGGTATCAGAGCTGACTCTCACGGTTTCATGGGCGCATGTGTCGTAGTTGCGTAGGCATGGTGCGCATGGCTGGTGTGGATCCGGCGTGGTCACACAGCATGGCACATGTGTTGGCTCTAGACACACGGACGTGGCCAAGAGAGGACGCTCCTGGCTTGGGATTGATCGATGAGGACGTCGATCTCTTAAGGGGGTGAGGATGTAACATCCTGGCCCAAGGCTTAATAGGATTAATAGGATACTCATACCAATAAGTTGCAACTTCTTTTCTGGAAGCCCATCTGCAAATAACTCTGAGGTTAAGCATGCTTGGCCTGGAGCGATGGGTGACCGACCTGGGAAGTTCTTTTCGGGTGCGCATGAGTGAGGACAAAGTGCGTAGAAAAGACCTGTGTTGGTCTATGAGGGCAGTCTATATCTTAGAGAAGCTGCCAGATGTAAGCGGGCCCGGCCTCGAAGAGGCGGGACGTTACATGCTTGGTCATTGCCAGTGATGCCAGGGACTCCTCCCTCCATGGTGCTCGGACATCGCCAGCGACGCCGGGGACTCCTCGCTCCTTGGTGCCCAGTCATCGCCAATGATGCTAGGGACTCCTCGCTCCTCGGTGCTCGATCATCACCAACGACATCAGGGACTCCTCGCTTCTTGGTGCTCGGATATTGCCAGCAATGTCGAGGACTCCTCGCTCCAAGGTGCTCGATCATCGCCAGCGACGCTAAGGACTCCTCGCTCCTCGGTGCTCGGACATCACCAGCAACGCCGGGGACTCCTCGCTCTTCGACGCTCGGATATCGCCAGTGACGCCAGGGACTCCTCGGTGCTCCCTTGGTGGTTGGATCTTGCTATGTCTCATTGGTGTGCTATCAAGTTGCTCCATGCTGTTCGGATTAGGGTGCTAATCTTGGGCAACAAGTCTAGGGTCTTGATACATGCTTGTCAAATGACGTCGGCAAAGCTTTCAGACTTCTTTTTCTTTGACCCTGCTACAAGATTCATTCTTCATCTTCTAGCAGGCTCGGGGACTAAGTGGGCACACTTCACCTTGCGGTGAATGCGCTTGTTCTCATCTTGAGGCTATGCCTAAGGACTGGCTGCCTGCTTGGATGGTCTTCTACTTTCTAACCCTAGCACCACGTGACTACATCACCTACTATCAAGCTCAAGGACTAGCTGTGGGGGTATGGTCCCCGATAGCCACAAGACAAGACATGGGCCGCACCATTCGAGGTGACCTAGCCCACAAGATCAAGGCATGCACAGCGCTGCTCGGCATGCACCACAAGATATTGTATAGTACCAAATAGGCTACTTTCCTTGTAACCCTACCCTTCCAGAGTATATAAGGAGAGGCAAAGGTCCCCTAGTGGACATGATCCATACATCTCAATGCAATACATCAGAACACATGATGTAGGTATTATGTCATACTGATGGCCGAACCTATCTAAATCTTGTGTCTTAGTGCTTGTATTACCATCTCGCTCCTGATCTCGCTCACCTCTATGACAAATCTACCATCATGGGATACCCCTCGGTGGAGTGCCGAGCATCTTTTGTTGATAGTTGGTGCGCCAGGTAGGGGTGTGCGCTTGATCCATGGTGAGCCAGATGGACATCAAATCAACAGCGCGTTCTCAGTCATCAATCTCGTGGAGATCCATGCTGGTCCACGACGATGATTCATCGCTGGCTACATTCAGCCCCCATGACAGCAGATCCGATCTTAGAACCACCTCCAAAGTCACCTTCACCAACAACTCACCTCCTGCCAGGTGCTCGCCAGTCAACGCTGACCAGATAACACCATACATCACCGACCAGACTTTATGTCTAAAGCTAAGTCATGTTTTAATATTCTTCTAAATATTCTCCAATCTCCATATATCGCCATAATGTTTCTCAGAGCTGTTTTCTCCATGTTTGCTCTCCAAAC
Source organism: Miscanthus floridulus (assembly GCF_019320115.1). Classification (NCBI taxonomy): domain Eukaryota; kingdom Viridiplantae; phylum Streptophyta; class Magnoliopsida; order Poales; family Poaceae; genus Miscanthus; species Miscanthus floridulus. The sequence goes on from NC_089585.1 coordinate 77,080,768, forward strand.
AATTTTTCGAACACCCGAACAGTCATGTTGATGCTCGGACGCCTCCTAGAGACTGGCCCTATCTCCGGCTCCTCCCTACACATGCTATGGGCTTCACGTTCTGCATTATGGGTGGTCGGCAGCGGCTCCTTGGTCATGCTTGTTCCTACTACATGTGCACTGGGCTCCGCGCTCCACATTATGGTTAACAGGCTAGCTAAGGCTAGAGACTCAGCTACACACTAACTAGTCATGTGGTTTATATTAAATATAAATACATCTTCACATCAACTAACCGTCGAGCTACTTACCCTATTTCATCACCATTGCTGATTTTTCTCCGGAGTTCATATATTTGTACATCATGTACTACCCATTCTACATATTTGTATTACAGGATCATCGTCCAGGTGATCGGATCACCTAGTGCTCGCACTTCACCACCGATCAACTAGTCGAACCGCTTGGTCCATGGACTCTGTCGTCGACCAGTTGATCGGACTATTCACCGGTCGCTTCTACTCAATGCTCACTTCACTGCCGATCAGTTGACTAGACTATTCATCGCTCGTGCTTCTTCGCCTAGATACATCGATTACTCCTCAGTGCTCGGATTCTTCATGCTCAAAGACTAAGTGGGCACACTTCACCTTGCGAACATTGCTAGTGACATGTTGGGACTCCTCACTCCTCGGTGCTCGAACATCACCAGCTGATGCTGAGGACTCCTCGCTCCTCAGAGCTCGGTCATCGCCAGCAATGTCGAGGACTCCTCGCTCCTCGGTGCTTAGACATCACTAGCGACGCCGAGGACTCCTTGCTCTAAGGTGCTCGGTCATCGCCAATGGCGCTAGGGACTCCTCCCTCCTCGGTGCTCAGACATCGCCAATGATGCTAGGGACTCCTCGCTCCTTGGTGCCTGGTCATCGCTAGTGACGCCAGGGACTCCTCGCTCCTTGGTGCTCGGTCAAAGCCAGCGATGTCGGGGACTCCTCGCCCTCGGTGCTCGGACATCGCCAGCAATGCCAGGGACTCCTCGCTCCAAGGTGCTCGGTCATCGCCAGCGACGCCAGGGACTCCTCGCTCCTTGGTGCTTGGACATCACCAGTGACGCCGGGGACTCCTCACTCTTCGATGCTCGGATATCGCCGGGGACTCCTCGGTGCTCCCTTGGTGGTCGAATCTTGCTATGTCTTATCGGTGTGCTATCAAGCTGCTCCATGCTATTCGGATTAGGGTGCTGATCTTGGGCAGCATGTCTGGGGTCTTAATACGCGCATGTCGGACAACATCGGCAAAGCTTTTAGACTTCTTTTTCATGGACCCTGCTACAAGATTCATTCTTCATCTTCTAGCAGGCTTAGGGACTAAGTGGGCACAATTCACCTTGCGGTGAATGCGCTTGTTCTCATCTGGAGGCTACGTTCGGGGACTGGCTACCTGCTCGGCTAGTCTTCTAAAATCTAACCCTAGCACCACATGACTATGTCACCTACTATCAGGCTCGGGGACTAGCTGTGGGGGTATGGTCCCCAGTATCCACAAGACAAGACATGGGTCGCACCATCAGAGGTGGCCTAGCCCACAAGATCAAGGCATGCATAGCGCTGCTCGGCGTGCACCGCAAGATATTGTATAGTACCAAATAGGCTACTTTCCTTGTAACCCTACCCTTACAGAGTATATAAGGAGAGGCAGGGGTCCCCTAGTGGACACGATCCATACATCTCAATGCAATACATTAGAACACATGATGTAGGTATTACATCATACTGATGGCCGAACCTATCTAAATCTTGTGTCTTGGTGCTTGTATTACCATCTCGCTCCTGATCTCGCTCACCTCTATGACAAATCTACCATCATGGGATACCCCTCGGTGGACTGCCGAGCATCTTTTGTCGATAGTTGGCAGACTAGGTAGGGGTGTGCGCTTAATCCATGGCGAGCCAGATGGACCTCAAATCAACAGCGCATTGTCGTCATCAATCTCGTGGAGATCCATGCTGGTCCACGATGATGATTCATCGTTAGCTACATCAGCCCGCGCGACAGCAGATCTGATCTTAGAACCACCTCCGAGGTCGCCTTCACCAACAACTCACCTCCCACCAGGTGCTCGCCATCAATGCCGACCAGATAACACCATACGTCGCCGACCAGACTTTCTGTCTAAAGCTAAGTCACATTTTAATATTCTTCTAAATATTCTCCAGTCTCCATATATCGCCATAATGTTTCTCGGAGCTATTTTCTTCATGTTTGCTCTCCAAACAATTTTCCTTACACCCGAATAGTCATGTTGATGCTCGGATGCCTCTAGAGATGGCTCTGTCTCTGGCTCCTCCCTACACGTGCTATGGGCTTCGCGTTCTGCATTATGGGTGGTCGGCATCGGCTCCTTGGTCATGCCTGTTCCTACTACATGTGCATGGGCTCCACGCTCCATGTTATGGTTAATAGGCTAGCTAGGGCTAGAGACTCAGCTACACACTAACTAGTTGGGCGGTTTATATTAAATATAAATACATCTTCACACCAACTAATCATCGAGCTACTTACACTATTTCATCGCCATTGCTGATTTTTCTCCATAGTTCATATATTTGTACATCATGTACTACCCGTTCTACATATTTGTATTGCAGGATCATCATCCAGGTGATTGGATCACCTAGTGCTCGGACTTCACCATCGATCAACTGGTCGAACCGCTTGGTCCATGGACTTCGTCGTTGACCAGTTGATCGGACTATTCATCAGTCGCTTCTACTCAATGCTCACTTTGCTACTGATCAGTGGACCAGACTGTTCGCCGCTTATGCTTCATCGCCAGATACGTTGGTTACTCCTCGGCGCTCGGATTCTTCATGCTCGAAGACTAAGTGGGCACACTTCACCTTGCAGACATCACTAGCAACATCGGGACTCCTCGCTCCTCGGTGCTTGGATGTCGCTAGCGACACTGAGGACTCCTCACTACTCGGTGCTCAATCGTCGCCAGTGACGCTGGGGACTCCTCGCTCCTCGATGCTTGGACATCGCTAGCGACACTAGGGACTCCTCGCTCCTCGATGCACGGTTGTCGCTAGCGACACCAGGGACTCCTTGCTTCTTGGTGCTTGGTCGTCGCTAGTGATGCCAGGGACTCCTCACTCCTCGGTGCTCGGACATCGCTAGTGACGCTAGGGACTCCTCGCTCCTCGGTGCTCAGATATCGCCAGCGACATTGGGGACTCCTCGCTCCTCAGTGCTCGGACATCACCAGCAACACCGGGAACTCCTCGCTCCTTAGTGCTCGGACATCACTAGCGAAGCTAGGGACTCCTTGCTCCTTGGTGCTCAGACATAACTAGCGACGCTGGGGACTCCTCCCTCCTCAGTGCTTGAGCATCGCCAGCGATGCTTGGGACTCCTCGCTCCTCGTGCCCGGTCATCGCCAGTGACACCGAGGACTCCTCGCTCCTCGGTGCTCGGTCATCACTAGTGATGTCGGGGACTCCTCGCTCCTCGGTGCTCAGACATCGCCAGCAACGCCGGGGACTCCTCGCTCCAAGGTGCTCGGTCATTGCTAGCGATGCCAGGGACTCCTCACTCCTTGATGCTCGGACATCGCCAGCGACACCAGGGACTCCTCAGTGCTCCCTTGGTGGTCGGATCTTGCTACATCTCATCGGTGTGCTATCAAGCTACTCTGTGCTATTCGGATCAGGGTGCTGATCTTGGGCAGCATGTCTAGGGTCTTGATACATGCATGTCGGATGATGTTGGGAAAGCTTTCAGACTTCTTTTTCTTTGACCCTGCTACAAGATTCATTCTTCATCTTCCAGTAGGCTCGGGGACTAAGTGGGCACACTTCACCTTACGGTGAATGTGCTTGTTCTCATTTCAAGGCTACGCCCGGGGACTGGCTGCCTGCTCAGCTGGTCATCTACTTTCTGACCCTAGCACCACGTGACTATGTCACCTACTATACGGCTTAGGGACTAGCTGTGGGGGTATGGCCCCTGGTATCCACAAGACAAGACATGGGCCGCACCATTAGAGGTGGCCCAGCCAACAAGATCAAGGCGTGCATCGCAAGATATTGTATAGTAACAAATAGGCTACTTTCCTTATAACCCTACCCCTCCAGAGTATATAAGGAGAGGCAGGGGTCCCCTAGTGAACACCATCCATACATCTCAATGTAATACATCAGAACACAGAATATAGGTATTACGTCATACTGACGGCTGAACCTATCTAAATCTTGTGTCTTGGTGCTTGTATTACCATCTCGCTCCTGATCTCGCTCACCTCTATGACAAATCTACCATCATGGGATACCCCTCGGTGGACTACCGAGCATCTTTTATCGACAATAGTGGTTGCACACAACACATGACCAGTGATCCTCGTATGTTCACCTCACTAGATGAAGAAGTAGATGGACAAGAAAGAATCACATTTGGAGATAATTCAAAGGGCAAGGTTAAAGGATTGGGCAAAGTGGCAATATCAAATGATCATTCTATCTCAAATGTGCTATATGTTGCTTCATTGAGCATCAATTTGCTATCCATTGGACAATTGTGTGATCTTGGCTTCTAATGCTTGTTCACTGAGAAGGAAGTTGTTGTATATAAGAAGGATGATGATCAAGTGATATTCAAAGGATTTAGATACAACAACCTATATCTAGTGGACTTCACCTCCAAAGATGCTAATTTGAAGACTTGCCTATTCACCAAAACAACACTTGGGTGGCTATGGCATAGAAGACTTGCTCATGTTGGGATGAGCTCACTCAAGAAGCTAATGAAGAATGATTTGGTGAGAGGGTTGAAGGCTGTGAAGTTTGAGAAGGACAAGCTTTGTAGTGCATGTCAAGCCGGCAAGCAAGTTATAAATACTCATCCAACAAAAAGCTTTCATGTCAACCACAAGAGTGTTAGAACTCCTTCACATGAACTTATTTGGACCAACAACATACAAGAGTTTGGGAGGAAATCTTTATTGTCTTGTGATTGTTGATGACTATTCAAGATACACATGGGTATTCTTCCTTCATGACAAATCTGAAGTTGCATCTTGCTTTAAGAAGTTTGCCAAGAGAGCACAAAATGAATTTGAAGTGAAGCTCAAGAAGATTAGAAAATCTACAAATCAACTAGAGCAATTTGATTAGTATGACATATAGTGAAATGCAAACTTGCTCTAGCTCTACAAGGGTTGCAAGCCACCTATCCAACAATTCTAGTTACAATGATTACTAGGCACACAACTTGTAATGTTACTACTCACTAAGAGCTCTCAATCTTGCTACTCTAAAGAGCTCCACTAGATGAACTTAAAATAACAAAGCAAGCTCTCAATTCTAATTACACTAAAGAGCTTGACACAACTAGTTTGCAAGAATATAAATGAGTGAGTAGGGTTATTATACCGCCATGTAGAGGAGTGAACCAATCACAACATGAATACTAAATCAATCGCCGGGAGAATACCAAAGGGCAAGAGACAACCATTTTTTCTCCTGAGGTTCACGTGCTTGCCGACACGCTAGTCCCCATTATGTAGACCAACACTTGGTGGTTCAGTGGCTAAGAGGTGTTGCACGAACCTTGTCCACACAATTGGACACTACAAGAACCTACCCACAAGTGAGGTAACTCAATGACACGAGCAATCCACTAGAGTTACCTTTCGGCTCTCCACCAGGGAAGGCACAAGACCCCTCACAATCACCATGATCGGAACCGGAGACAATCACCAACTTCTGCTCAACGATCCTTGCTGCTCCAAGCCATCTAGGGGGCGGCAACCACCAAGAGTAATAAGTGAATCCCGTAGCGAAACATGAATGCCAAGTGCCACTAGATGCAATCACTTAAGCAATGCACTTGGATTCTATCCCAATCTCACAATGATGATGAAATAATGATGGAGATGTGTGGGAGGGCTTTGGCTAAGCTCACAAGGTTGCTATGTCAATGCAAAATGGCCAAGAGAGTGAGCTTGAGCTAGCCATGGGGCTTAAATAGAAGCCCCCATGAAATAGAGCCATTGTATCCCTTCACTAGGCACTGATCGGGGTGACCGGACGCTCTGGTCATATTAACCGGACGCTGGACCCAGTGTCCGGTCGCCCGATGCCAGCCATGTGTCAATCTTCATTTAACTGTGACCGCCAGATCTCAATGGTCGACAGTTGATCAGACGCTCCGGCACAAGTGACCGGACGCTAAACCCCCCAGCGTCCAGTCGTTTATAGTAAGGTTCCAAAACCGGTTTTCTTCGACCAGACACGTCCAGTGGCACTTGACCAGACACAGCCAGCATTGGGTCAGTTACCCTGATTTCTGTGTAGCTAAGTCAGCTTTGACCGGACACTGCCTTCCAGTGTCCAATCAGTCAGAGGCCCAGCATCCGGTCACATGACCGACGCCAGGATATCACTGCCATGACTGACCGGACATGCCGGTCCCCCTGAGACCAGCGTCCGGTCAGTTGTAAAACAGCAAGACTGACCTTCTATCATCTCTATCTCCTTCACCCTTGCTCAAATGTGCCAACCACCAAGTGTATCACCTTGTGCACATGTGTTAGCATATTTTCACAAACATTTTCAAGGGTGTTAGCACTCTACTAGATCCTAAATGCATGTGCAATAAATTAGAGCATCTAGTGGCACTTTGATAACTGCATTTCGATATGAGTTTCACTCCTCTTAATAGTATGGCTATCTATCCTAAATGTGATCACACTCACTAAGTGTCTTGATCACTAAAACAAAATGGCTCCTACATTTTATACCTTTGCCTTGAGCCTTTTGTTTTTCTCTTTCTTCTTTTCCAAGTTCAAGCCTTTGATCATAACCATGCCATCACCATTGTCATGATCTTTGTCATTGCTTCATCACTTGGAGTAGTGCTACCTATCTCATGATCACTTTGATAAACTAGGTTAGCACTTAGGGTTTCATCAATTAACCAAAACCAAACTAGAGCTTTCAATCTCCCCTTTTTTGGTAATTGATGACAACCCTTTCACAAAGATATGAGTTGAAATTTAATTGAATCCATGTTGCATGCCCAAGCATATTTACCATGTGTAAAGGATATGGACAAGTTTCATGAATCCCAAATGGTAGCAATTGCTCCCCCTACATATGTGCTAAGAGTTTGGATTGTAGCTTGCACATATGCTTAGATAGGAAATATATGAGACAATGTCTACCAAATGATGCTAAGGTATAAGAGATGGACCTTTGAAGCATGATACCAATCGGAGTGCACCAATATACCTTCCTTAGCACCATTAGTAACTAGACATACACAAAAACTAGAATACCCCATGAGATCAACATTACAAGCAAGGGTCTAGTTTCCATAGAATGAACATAAGTCTAGTTACTTTAGCCTATGCATGCTAGTTTTTCATTTCATCATTCAAGCCTATAACTAGCATCACCACACAAGCATGAATATTGAAATTTAGAACTTGTGCCATGTAAGCAAATATATGAAATGCACATTCAAATGCAACATACAAGTTTATGAGCTTCCTCCCCCTACTTGTGTGCATTTTATTACGATCCCTTTACAATGTCATTTCATTTGTTTTCTCCTCCTATCTTACTATCTTTGTGAATTTCTCTCCCCTTTATCAACAATTAGCACAAAAGATGAGCTCAAATTATAGATAGGTTGGGGTGAAACCATGTGTAATGAGGATCATTTTCCCAATTTGGTTCAATCTAGATCATTTGCAAAAGATATTTAACTCGGTTTGATCCAATGACAAGCTTCTTCACACCTCCAAATAAGGGTTATCTTGTACCATGTTGAGTTAAACACTTATAGCTTATTGATCAAACACTAGGTTTACAAGCCCACAAACATGTCATATGCTACCACTAGATCATTTCAAGCATACAAGCAATAGTGGCACCATACAAGCATCAAATTCATTTGTTTTCATGAATGAGCCTATTCAAATGTGAAATATCTCTAGATGCACTAAACATGTCCTTAGCAAGGATGTATGCCATGCCAATTAACTTTTACCTTGAATTGCTCAGAGGAGAGGCATGTCATATAAATTGGGGGTGCATCAACACATATTGGAGAAGTCAAGTATGTTCAATTCATTCCTTAGCTTGCAAAACCTCTTCTCATCAAGTGGCCTGGTGAAGATATCGGCAAGTTGATCTTCGGTGCCCACACTCTCAATGCAAATGTCCCCTTTTTGTTGGTGATCTCTTATGAAATGATGGCGGACATCAATGTGCTTTGTTCTTGAATGTTGAACCAGGTTGTTGGTGAGCTTTACGGCACTCTCATTGTCACATAGCAATGGCACTTGCTTGAATTTGATCCCAAAGTCAATCAAAGTAGCCTTCATCCAAAGTAATTGAGCACAACAACTACCAACCAAAATGTACTCCGCTTCGGTGGTTGAAAGTGCCACACTATTTTGCTTCTTTGATGACCAAGACACAAGTGATCTTCCCAATAGTTGACATGTGCCCGATGTGCTCTTTCTCTCAACTTTGCATCCTGCATAATTAGAGTCCGAATATCCAATCAACTCAAATCTTGCTCCTTTGGGATACCACAATTCAACATTTTGTGTATGCTTCAAGTACCTCAACACTCTCTTTGTTGTTTTCAAATGACTTTCTCTTGGTGAGGCTTGAAATCTAGCACACATGCATACACTAAACATCACATCCGGTCTTGATGCGGTCACATAGAGTAGGCTTCCAATCATAGACCGATACATCTTTTGATCCACCATGTTGCCACTAGCATCACAATCCAAGCTTCCACTTGTTCCCATTGGTGTATTAATAGCTTTAGCATCATCCATTCCAAACTTCTTGAGCATGTCCTTGATATACTTGCCTTGACTCACAAATGTGCCATTCTTCATTTGCTTGATTTGAAGACCAAGGAAGTAACTAAGCTCTCCAATCATAGACATCTCAAACTCACTTGCCATCATCTTGCCAAACTCTTTACAAAAATCTTGATTTGTTGACCCAAATATGATATAATCAACATAGATTTGCATTACAAACAAGTCATTTCCAAGCTTCTTGGTGAAGAGAGTGGTGTCAACCTTTCCTATCTTGAATCCCTTAGAGAGTAGGAAATCCCTCAATCTCTCATACCATGCTCTTGGTGCTTGTTTCAATCGATACAAAACCTTTCTCAACTTGTAAACATGGTTGGGTTTCTTTTCATTTTCAAAACCGGGAGGTTGCTCAACATACACAAGCTCATTGATGTACCCATTGAGAAATGCACTCTTCACATCCATTTGGTACAACTTGATGTTGTGGGCACAAGCATAAGCTAACAAGATCCTAATTGCTTCCAATCTTGCAACCGGGGCATATGTTTCTCCAAAGTCAAGACCTTCAACTTGAGTGTAACCTTGAGCCACTAATCTTGCTTTGTTCCTTATTACTATCCCATCATGATCTTGCTTGTTCCGAAAGACCCACTTAGTTCCAATCACATTATGATCTTTAGGCCTCACAACTAACTCCCATACTTGGTTTCTTATAAAGTTGTTTAGCTCTTCATGCATAGCATTGACCCAACCAACATCCTTCAAAGCTTCATCTATCTTCTTAGGTTCAATGGATGACACAAATGAGAAATGCTCATAAAATGAAGCCAATCTTGATCTAGTTTGTACACCTCTTGAAATATCACCAATGATAGTGTCCAAGGGATGATCTTTTGCAACATTGGTTGGTTGAAGCACTTGCACTTGATTGCTTGCATTTGATAGATCACTTGGTTGAGATGATGAACTAGCCACTTGTTGTTGATCTTGCACTTTGTCATCACTAGTTCTTGCTTGAACTTGATCATGAGAACCACTAGCTTGCACATTTGAGTTAGAGAGCACTTGATTCTTGTCATCTTCAACATCAATCACCTCTCTAGGCCTTATATCACCAATGTCCATGTTCTTCATTGCATTGACCAATTGAGTGCCTCTTACATCATCTAGATTCTCATCTTTCTCTTGGGAACCATTTGTTTCATCAAACTCCACATCATGAACCTCCTCAAGAGTACCACTAGCCAAATTCCAAACTCTATAAGCCTTGCTAGTAGTGGGGTAACCAAGCAAGAAACCTTCATCACATTTCTTTTCAAACTTGCTCAATCTAGTGCCTTTCTTCAATATATAGCATTTACAACCAAAAACCCAAAAGTATGCTATGTTGGGCTTTCTTCCATTCAAAAGCTCATAAGATGTCTTCTCCATCATGG